>NW_026909096.1:250000-268354 GCF_033115175.1 Lepus europaeus | reverse complement strand
AACCCCACAAAGCCCCCACAGGCACGCGGGGAGCAGAGCCTTCAAAGAGTCCACCCTCCCCCGGAGGGGGGGAGGGCGAACGGCCCAGCCCGCCGAGGCAGCGAGGGGGGGTGGGGGCCGCACCGGGGCCACGGAGGGCGAGGCACCGGAGGCGCGAGGGAGAGGACGCGGGAATCGCCTCGGGCCACAAAAGCCGGACCCCGCCGGGGAAACGGACACGGGATCGCACCGCCACACGCCAGGGCGGCCCCGCGACGGCCAGGGACACCGGAGCCCGCCTCCGGCGACCCTCCGCGTCTTCTCCCACGCGCACCCGGGAGCCCCGCCGCCGGGGCGCCTCCACGCGACGTCGCCAACAACCGCACACGCCGAACGGCCCTCGCGCCGCCTCCCGCCCAGCCAACCGTCCGGATCCCCGTTCCCGGGAAGCGCCGCGACCCCGAGGGAACGCTCCCCAGGGGCGACCACGCGGCCGAGGGGGAAGAGAGGGCTGGGCCCAAGCCCAACACACGTGCCGACCGCCGCCCCGATGACGGCCAGTCGCAGCCCGGGGTGGCGAGCAGGGGAAGCAGGGAGCCGCCCGCTCGCGCCACAGCCCCGGGGACGCGCAGGACAGACCACGCGCGCCCCCGCCCAGCCCCGGCCGACAAGGCAAACACGGAGAGTGACACGGAAGGCACGCGCACGCACGGGCGCGCGCGCCGGCCCCAAACACGAACGAGCGACGGACCGCCAGCCCGGCCCGGCGGGACCCTCCCCCAACACGGAGGGGGGAGGCGCGGGCCGCGGCCGTTAGGGCCGAAAGAGCAGCGCCCCGGTCCCCACCGCGGGGACCGGCAGACCCACCAGCACGCCTACGCTTCCCCCCCCAACAGAAGGGGCAAACGGGGCGCACGGGTGGAGCACGCCACCCAACGCACTCAGCACAGGAGGGACGGCGGCCAGGGGGTAACGGTACCCCATCAGAAGGCACGCCCCTCTCGGATCGCTAGAGAAGGCTTTCCTCACCGAAGGTGGGCCACACCCCCACTCCAACTGCCCCCTCCCCGCCGGGCCGGCAGGAGGCAAACCGAGGGAGCACCACCCGAGGCCACGCAATCGGGGCGGGGGGGGGGGGGGGTCTGCGGTATAGGTAAAGAAATGGCACTTTGAGCATCCGCGGCCAGGGCCAGGGCAGGCTGGGCGCATTACCAATCCCATTCGCCACAGCCCTTCCCAGCCCCCGCACTCGTCCAGCCGGGCCGGACCACGCCGCGACCGCTCGACACACCTGGCACACACCACCCCACAGGGGGTGGCAAGCACGCAGGCATGCGCCCGCCAAGCCGATACCCCCCACACACGTGGGGACGGCACGACACCGGCAGCCTCCCTCCAGCGAGGCGAAGCACGCACGGGTCTCCCCTTCTCTTACCGCCTCGACCCCCCCAACACTCCCAAGGGGCACAGGCAGCAGCCAGAGGCAGCCACAGCAGCGACACCCGGGAGAGGGCACTGGGGGGACAGGAGCAACACCACCACTCGGCTTCAGGCACCTGAGGCACAACCTGGACCGCTCCAGGGGCACCGCACAGGCTCGCGTGGAGTCAAGGCTCCACAGCCACAGCCCACGACAGGGCGACAGCGAGGGATGCCCGCCACGTCACAGGACCCCAGCACCCCCCCGCGCGCAAAAGCACGGGGACAGCAGAGGTCGGGCCGGTTTCCGCACCCCTGCTACCCACACACCACCCACGGGTGGGGAAGGCAGAACGAGGGGCCCGCAGGCCAGAACGAGAGGCTCGGCAGCGTTCGCCATGAACGGCCGTCCCTCATCTGGAGCAGCTTAGGTCCGGCCCAGGAGAGCACCACAGCACCACATCGGTCACAGTCAGCTCGGAGTTTTAACACGTGGAGTGAGGGCGGGGGGCACGACCCGGCAAGGACAGCCACCAGTGGGGCCCGCTGCAGCCTCGCCGGCCCCCGCCTCCCACTGCAGGCGGTAGACAACCCCAGCGGAGAACGCCTGACACGCACACGTGTGGCATGAAGCCACCCCTCATCGAGGTCCTTTCAGTCAGAGGGTTGTCACAACCACCAGGCGATCGGCTCACCAGCGGCAAGGAGCGCACGCGGGTAGAGGACCCGACGCCCGCCTCACCCCCACCGCCCTCGGGCACCATAGGCCGGAGGTGGCATCACCGTCGCGGGACAACCGGGACGAACGCACACAAGCCACCGCGCGAGCCCAAGCAGGTGGCTCTCAGAAAGGAGCACGGTCGAGCACCAGCCCACTGGAAGCCCACTTTGTCCCCGTGTCCCCAACGCACGTCCGGAGTCCCCTCTCTCTGGCGACAGTCACCAGAGAACAGCGTGTCAGCACTTACCTGCAGGTCCAAAACCACAACTCCAAGTATAAAAATGTCCACGCGAGAGGGCACGGGGCTGATGCACTGGACACAGCCACCTCTGAGCTTGGGGACCCGGTCACTTGTCCCCAAAATGCCACCCATCTCTGTTAGAGCACACTCCTCTGCCACCTGGTCGACCTGGGGTGGGGGAGGGGGAATAGGGACATGAGCATGCCACCCGCCACCCGCCACCCGCCACCCGCCACCTACATCCTTAACTCACACACACACGGGCTCCAGTAGACTGGCCTCTGGCCCTCAAAAGGCAACCCAGGGGCCGGCGCCGTGGCTCAATAGGCTAATCCTCCACCTTGGGGCGCCGGCACACCGGGTTATAGTCCCGGTCGGGGCGCCGGATTCTGTCCCGGTTGCCCCTCTTCCAGGCCAGCTCTCTGCTGTGGCCCGGGAGTGCAGTGGAGGATGGCCCAAGTGCTTGGGCCCTGCACCCCATGGGAGACCAGAAGGAAGCACCTGGCTCCTGCCTTCGGATCAGCGTGGTGCGCCGGCCGCAGCGCACTGGCCGTGGCAGCCATTGGAGGGTGAACCAATGGCAACGGAGGACCTTTCTCTCTGTCTCTCTCTCTCACTGTCCGCTCTGCCTGTCAAAGGGGAAAAAAAAAAAAAAAAGCGACCTTCGATCACTCCCTGAAGGGGGACTTTGGGGAAAAAAACAAAACAAAACAAAACAAAACAAAAAAACAAAACAGTCCAGACCTTCCTTAGTGGCAAGTAGCAAGTAATTAGGGTTAGGCCCAAGTGCAGAAGGACTTCGAAGAAAGAAGAAAGAAAAAAAAAAAAAAAAAAAAAAGGAAAAACAAAGTCCCAGGCCAAGGCACCCTTCCCTCTGCCGCCCACAGATCGACATCTCCGGTCGGTCTCTGCAGTTGGTGGCAGTGGTGGCAGCAGCACTACCAGTACGTAGTGTGACAGGGTGTGCTGGTCTACCCGCCAACAGTAGCGCCACCCCAGTCTAGCCACGTTCAGGCGCGAGGCGACGCCCGCCTCCCTCCACAGCCTCCGCCTGCTCACTTGCCATCCTCCAGGCCCAATCTCCGACCAATACATCAGGCCCCCAGGTCCCAGCAGGGCAGGGACAGTCCTTCCTGCAGCTTAGGGACTTTGTCACACTCTGTCTCGGGCTCCTCGGCCACTTGTCATCCCTTGCCGGCTCCGGAGCCCGCGACAGCCATATCAAGGCGGCCACCAGGTGGAGTCCAACAACCGACACCGAGGAACCAAGGGACAGCCAGCTGGATGCATCCAGGCGGCAGGGGGACGCTCAGAACGTGTTTCTCGGCTGCCCGGGGGCAGAGAGTGTGTGGAGGGGGTCGGGGGCAGGTGTCTGCATAACCACAAAGGCTGTGGGGCATAGGTGCCCACACAGCCGAGGGTTGGGACTCAGCAGGCTGGAAATCTCAGAGCATGAAGTGCCTCCCAAAGACAGGTCTGGCCTCACCTGGCTCCGGGAGTCAGCCTGTCAGACCCCCAGGGAGGGGGTCTTCGTCTTCTCTTGGCTCACGGGGTGTGTGTGGGGAGGGAGAGGGGGGCATCGGGAAGGAGGCTCATCCTCTGGCAGCACACCATCTGTGGCAGAGGCCATCCATGGGCTTCACTATTGCCTGGGATACACTCCACAGATCACTATTTACACAGAAGTTTTAAAAAACGGGGGGGGGGGGGCGAGGGGGGAGTGGAGTGGAGTGGAGTGTGTCATATTCTTATTTTTTGTATCTGTGAACTACATCGAACCTCTTCTCTTTGTATTGATATCACATTCACATAAGAATTGATGAGAATCGTGTTGCACTCAGGACCGTGCGTTCTTCCCAGTGACCCTGGGAATCTAAAGACTTCTTTAAAAAGTCCACTTGGCCACCCAAAGGTGAAGGAAGGAAAGGAAAGGAGGAAGAAAAGACAAGAGAGTGGCAGAGAGAATTAAAAAGAGGGGAAAACATTGAAAGAACACGAGAGAGAGAGAGAGAGAGAGAGAGAGAGAGAGAGAGAGAGAAATTGGAGTAAGAAGAAAAAAAAAGGAGGACGAACAGAAAGACAAAAACTAAGAAGAGAGAAAGAAAACATAAAAAATGGGGAAAAGAAGGAATGGAAGTTTAGAAAGAAAACCGTGAGGACACGAGGACACGACAAAGAGAGGAAACACATGAGGGAAGGTGGGAGACAAAAATGAAACCAAAATAAGGAAGAGAGGAGAGAGCATGAAGATTTAAAAAGACGAGAGAGAAAGAGACAGAGAGACAGAGACAGAGACAGAGAGAGAGAAGGCAAGCAAGTGGGAAGAAAAAATAAGAAAGGGCAAAGAATATCAAGTCAAAGGGGGAGTGAGAAATAAAGTCGTGAGAAAGAGAAAGAAGCTAGAAGGAGACGGACAGACACACGGACGAGCGGGGAACAGCACGAGAGCAAGAGACAACAGGGAATAAACTGAGAAAGAGAACATAAAAGAAGGAAGGAAGGAAGGAAGGAAGGAAGGAAGGAAGGAAGGAAGGAAGGAAGGAAGGAAGGAAGAAAGAAAGAAAGAAAGAAAGAAAGAAAGAAAGAAAGAAAGAAAGAAAGAAAGAAAGAGAAAGAAAGACGCCAACGGTGACCCACAGGGGACTCAGATCACCCAGGGTGGCGCCCAAGGACCCAAGAGCCGACCCCCAGTCACAGCCCGCTCCCCGCCCCCGGCCAGCTCCCCACCCTTCTCGCGGCAGCGCGGCGGCAGCGGCGGCGGCGGCGGCGGCGGCGGCGGCGCCCCAGCCCAGAGAAAAATGCCCCCCCCCCGCCGCCCACCCCACAGCAGAAAGCTCGCCTGTGCTCCACACCGCGCATGTGCTAAACAGGCCCCCAACCACTGCGCAGCCTCCACCCCGAAGCCTCGCGATACTCAGGACACTGTTTAGTCGCCAGCGCCATTTTGGCTTTCACCGGCCACCGTGCCCGATCTGATACTGTGGTCGCTAGGTGGCGCGCGAGTATCGCCGTAGAGAGCTTTGGTTCTCTCGGCGGGGGTGGGTGGGGAGGAAGGGGGGGATGAAGGGCAGGACAGGGCAGAGGAGGCCGAGGGAGGAAGGTGAATGGGGAATGACACTGGGTCCCAGGCCCGTGAGTCAGCTCCAGATTCTCTCTCTCTCTCTCTCTCTCTCACACACACACACACACACACACACCCTTGGGCCACGTTTCTCCAGGCCTGGCTCTCCAGAAATCTCATCCAATGATGAGCGGGAGGGCCTCCCGTTAGCTGGTAGCTGGGCCAGACAGGAACACAGGCACACACTCACACTCACACTCTCACTTTCTTCAATGCAATCACTGTCTCCAGCCGGGACGGCCCGCCCTCCCTCCCTAGGTAGTACTGTTATAAAGGATGGCCCAGTATCTCCTCGATGTGTGTCTCCTTCCACCACCAGGAGTTGAAAGGAAATGCGAAGGGTCACCACTGGAAGACCGGGAGGCAGGGTGGAAGCACAACAAACCTGCCCGGCTTTCTATGTTTCTTGGAGAGATACGTTGATTTATGCAATTTTTCTTTCTTTTTTATGTGAAATGCAGTGACAAAGAGAAGGATAGAGAGAGGGGGGAGAGAGGAGAGGTAGGAGAGGTGGTGGGGGAGAGAGAGAGAGGGAGAGAGAGAGAGAGAGATCTTCCATCCACTCATTCATTTCCCAAATGCCCACAGCAGCTGAGGCTGGGCTAGGCCAAAGCCAGCAGCCAGGAACTCCATCTGGGTCACCATTGTGGGTGACAAGGACACAACTACTTGGCCCATCTTCCGCTGACATTGTCTTTAACCTGTTGTGCCACAACGCTGCCTAGCTCCCACTAGCTAGCTTTAAATTTCTGTCTTTTAGCCGGCACCACGGCTCAATAGGCTCAATAGGCCAGGAGAAACATCTGGCTCCTGCCTTCAGACCAGCGCGGTGCGCCAGCCAGCGCGGTGGCCATTGGAGGGTGAACCAAAAAAGAAAAAAAAGAAAAATAAGAAAAAAAATTTCTTTTTCTTTTTTTTTTTTTTTTTTTGGACAGGCAGAGTTAGACAGTGAGAGAGAGAGAGAGACAGAGACAGAGAGAAAGGTCTTACTTCCGTTGGTTCACACCCCCCCCCCCCCAAATGGCCGCTACGGCCAGGCCAGCGTGCTGCACCAATCCGAAGCCAGGAGCCAGGTGCTTCTCCTGGTCTCCCTTACGGGTGCAGGGCCCAAGCACTTGGGCCATCCTCCACTGCACTCCTGGGCCACAGCAGCGAGCTGGACTGGAAGAGGAGCAACCGGGACAGAATCCAGTGCCCCGACTGGGACTAGGACCCAGGGTGCCAGCGCCGCAGGCAGAGGATTAGCCTAGTGAGCCATGGCGCCGGCCTCTATCTGTCTTTCTTCTAAGATCTTAGGGGAGCCAAGGACCTCTTTTGGGGGCAGAAAGGAGGTGGAATGGCAGTGGATCAGAGATGTGAAAGAAGGGAGGACAGTCTTCCAGAGAGAGCAAGGAGAGGGAGAGAGAGAGAGCGAGCACTTTACTCTGCTCCCCATCAGCAGGTAGGGGTCAGAGGAGGAAGAGAGCAGACTGGGTCTCTGGGAAACAGGACAGGAGCCTGGCCTGGCTTCCCCTTCCCAGCACATGAGCAGAAATGGCTGCACAGTGAGCAGCGTCTGGGCACACAGGATCCAGCTCAGCCCACAAGAAGCTTCTGCTCCCTCCGGTGAGGCACAGAAAGAAGCAGGGGAGAGCCAGCCACCGCACCCCAAGAGACACCGCAGCACCACTCACCCTCCCATTCCAAGAGGGGTTTTGCTCCTGAGAAGTTCTCATCCACTCTCCTCTGTGCCTGGGAAGGCACTGCCCCTAAAATGGCCTTCCAAGTGTTCCAGAGAAACAACACACCCAGTCAGACCTGTGTGTACGTGTATGCGTGTGTGTGGAGATGGAGAGAGCCCTTCAGAGCTACGTGTGTGTGTGCGCGCGCATGTGTGTGTGTGTCTGTGAGTCTGTCACAATGACATACCAAAATAAACCAGTGCACCATACACACATTTTGACTGCAGCTTGACCACCCACCCTGGAACACCAGGGCAGGGAGGGATGTCAGGTCTCTGGAACCCACCTGGGAGAAGAAGTCTTCTGGCTCCCAAGGCTCGCTCCCCTGGGACTGGGGGGGAAGATGAGGAGCAACAGATAGAAGTAGATCACAGAGAAACATCGCTCCTCAGGCGGCCTTTGAGGCCTTCCTTTTGGGGTAGATATCATTCTCTACACGTGGCAGCCAAAGCCGCAGGCACGGAGGACAATGAGAAAAATTCAGTCAAGGGAACCAAAGCACGGGCGAGAGGGGGGTTGCCTGATCAAATTAGAGGTCAGGTCTGGGCCATAGTCTCCTTAAGGGAGAAGAAGACCCAGACACTAGTTTTCTTTCTTTCTTTCTTTCTTTCTTTCTTTCTTTCTTTCTTTCTTTCTTTCTCTCTCTCTCTCTCTCTCTCTCTCTCTCTCTCTCTCTCTCTCTCTTTCTTTCTTTTTGAATCCAGGCACCCAAGTCAGAAAATCCACAGGGCAGTCGTGTCTACGGTTTCCTATGGGGACAAAATCCGGGGTCGATGTCGTTCAGAACAAACAACTTTCTTCTTCCACCTTTCCAGGTGAAGAAGGGGAGACTCGGGGCGGGTGGGGGTGGGGAGGGAGACCGACCGACCCCAGTCTCCAGTCTCAGATGGGCCAGCCCCATCCAAAGGCACGCCAGCAGCTTCCAAAGGAGGAAGTCCAAAGGCGCTCCACACCCAGCCCGCGCCAAACAAGCCCCCACCCCCAACCGCCCGCTGGCCCTGGAAGTTGTGACTCCATCTTAGCTCTGCCTCACCAAACCCGTGTTCAATACTGTGGCCGCTAGGTGGTGCGCGAGCCTCAGGCAAGAGAGACTCAGCTCGGCTCGGCTCGGCTCGCGCGGAGTGAGGGCCCGGTGAAGACGAAGGGAAGCAGAAATTTCACACTGAATCCTCCCTCCTTCCTTACCTGCCTCCCTCCTTCCCCATCGACTCCACATCCACAGAGACCTGTCCAAAGAGAGTCCAGGTAGGGCTATCGACAGTATCCGCTTTATTCCCAGAAACCTCCTGCTTAAAAATAACCGGTAGTCTCAAAGATGTCTGTCACCAACCAGGTTCTCCTTCTTTTCTTTACACAGAAAGATGTATTGATTTACTCGAAAGGTAGTTACAGAGACAGTCGGCTCACTCCCACAAATGGAACTACAACAGCCTGGGCTGGGCCAGGCCAAACCCAGGAGCTTGGAACTTCATCGAGGTCTCCTGTATAGGTGCAGGGGCCCAAGCACTCAGGCCATCTTTTGCTATCTTCCCAAGCACATTAGCAGGGAGTTGGACTCTGGCATCGCAGGCAGTGGCAACCTCAGGGGCCTAGGAAGCGGTTCCTTGGTCTCAAGCCTCTGCCTGCAATGCTGGCATCCCACAGCAGCATGGGTTTGAGTGCCACCTGGTCCAGGCAGGACTGATCCAGCTTAACCAGATGCCCCACAATGCTCGCATCTCTCTCTCTCTCTCTCTCTCTCTCTCTCTCTCTCTCTTTCTCTCATTCTCCTCCTCCTCCTTCTCTCCTTCCCTGTCTCTGTAATGCTGCCTCTCCAATAAGTATGTAATCCATTAAAAAGTGAAAAGAAAGTGATGGATTGTGGGATGGAATCTTCAACTATCTTCAACTAATCATTAAGATGATCCACCTCTCCCACTGGAGTACCTGGATTGGATTTTTTACTCTAGCTCCCCACCAGTGGAGATTCTGGCGTGCAGCACTGACAGTTCCCATCACTCACACCCAATAGCGTCTGACTCTATTTTTTCACCATGGGGCTTTCTAACGATCCCCACACATAGATGTCAGGGAGCCAAGTACTTGAAACCTCACCTGCTGCCTCCCAGGGCATGCCCATGCCCCTGCAGAAAGCTTGAATCAGAGGAGAGTCAGGAATCGAACCCATGTCCACTGCATGAAACGGGAGCACCCCATGCCGAAAACTCTAACCGTTGATCCGAACGCCCACCACACATCACACATTATTTCTTCAAGTTTTTTTTTTTTTAAATTTATTTTTGACAGGCAGATAGTGAGAGAGAGAGAGAGAGAGAGAGAGAGACAGAGAGAGAGAGACAGAGAGAAAGGTCTTCCTTTGCCGTTGGTTCACCCTCCAATGGCCGCCACGGCCGGCACGCTACAGCCGGCGCACCGCGCTGATCCGAAGGCAGGAGCCAGGTGCTTCTCCTGGTCTCCCATGGGGTGCAGGGCCCAAGCACTTGGGCCATCCTCCACTGCACTCCCTGGCCACAGCAGAGAGCTGGCCTGGAAGAGGGGCAACCGGGACAGGATCGGTGCCTGAACCGGGACTAGAACCCGGTGTGCCGGCGCCGCAAGGCGGAGGATTAGCCTAGTGAGCCGCGGCGCCGGCCTATTTCTTCAAGTTTTTTAAGATTCATTTATTTATTTATTTCTGAATCGGAAAGGTAAAGTGTGTGTGTGGGGGGGTAGAGAGAAACACACAGAAAGAGAGATTGCTTCCATCTGCTGGTTTCACTCCCCACCTCTTCAAACTACAGCTCTCTACAACATGCCCACCTTTGCAAATTCCCTCACAACACCGCCAAAATGAAGGAACATACTAGTGGCGGCTGTCCCACGGCTGCTCATCTGTCCTATCGCTGCCTTTGACAAAATTTCTGTGACACACGAAACATCCGAGTGACCATGTACAGCAGCAGCACCAATCTTGTGTCACCGCACTATAACAGACTAGGTAATTCTGTGAACTTCTTTTAGGATGCGGACAGAACCGACTTCCTCTGTGTATGCGTGTGTATATACATATACATATATATATATAATACACGTAAAATAAAATATATGAATATGAATAAAATATATGAATATTTAATATATAATAATATAATATATCACATTACATCATATAAATATATATCATACATATTATATTATATATAATTATATATTATAAATATATTATATTATATAATAATATATGATTATACAAAATATATTATATTAAAGATAATATATCATATATTATATAATATATAGTATATATCATATTATATTATATATATGTATCATATATAATGTATTACAAATATTATAATATATTATGTGATATATATTATATAATATGCTGTCTATTACATATTATATATAATTATATGTATAGTGTGTATATATATATATATATATATATATATATATGTCGATCCGAAGCCAGGAGCCAGGTGCTTCCTCCTGGCCTCCCACGTGAGTGCGGGCCCAAGGACCTGGGTCATCCTTCACTGAACTCCCGGGTCACCACAGCAGAGAGCTGGACTGGAAGAGGGGCGACCGGGACAGAATCCGGCACCCCGACTGACCGGGACTAGAACCTGGTGTGCCGGCGCCACAGATGGAGGATTAGCTTAGTGAGCCGGCGCCGGCCCCCGGGGTATGGATTGTTGAAAAATCTCCTTTCACTCTTTGTCACAGGACCCACAGTCATTTACAGTGCTTCTTTTCTGATGCTCCAAATGGCTGCACTGTCAGATTTTCACATCCCTCACATCCCCACTCGACAAAGCCAGAAAACTTCCTCGCTCGTGTGAAATCTACTCCCGTCGGAAACATGTTCAACCGCACAGTTCCATGACATTTGGTACGCTCACGTCACGGTCACGTTCGTTGCTGTAGGCCTATTTTTATTTTTAAAATAAGGAGGGAGAGGAGGACACACACACACACACACACACACACAGGCTGGAGCTGGGTCAGAGACTGCATCCAGATCTCCCACATGCGCAGCAGGAGCCTAAACACTTTGGGGTATTTGTCAGACACTACCCTTCCTATTTGCCCAACGACAGCCATATCCCCCTATGGCCCCCAACCCCACCTCGCCCGCCCACTCATCGTGCCATAACAAGTCTTCCTCTGCGATTCCTTCACATTTGTCCAACTACCTCTTGTGTTAGGGTGCTGAGAAGGCACGTGAGGTCACTGATACCCTGGGCTCACGGAGGGGGACTGTGGATTTCCACGGGAAGCAGGGGGGAGAATGAGAAGTGCTCGTGAAACCCAAAGGCGAATGACCATAATCTGTCCCTCCTCCCCAGAGCAAGCACAGCTCAGCAGAGGTGTCTGTCTGTCTGTCGTCAAAATCATCCCCTGCTAGCCTTCTGTCCCGTGACTGCCAGAATTCCAGAACGGCAAGAGAATCTGCTTGGCATTCCACTGCACTGGTTCTGTCTCCTCTGAAAGACACATGTGCACACTCTATCTCAAGCAAACACACCCCAGGCCGTAAAGAAAAAAAAAGATGTCAGCCTTCAAGGCAGGGTTTCAGCTGTGGTAGCCGTCATCGTTAAGGGGACTGACTGACTGACCTTTGCCCCAGAAAGGCAGCATTCTGGAGGAGCAGGGAAAGTTGGCCATTCACTGACAAAGGCCTGAGGCGCGCGGGGGGGGGGTGGGGTGGGGGGGGTGGGGGGGGGGAGGCGGCTGAGGAGAAGAGAAAGGGAAACCCATTCACAGAGAAAAAAGCTCTGGGCTGTTTCTTCTGCATTTGAATGAAGCCAATTGAATGAGGCAGATTCCAAGTCATTGAGGGTGGGTGGGTGTGGCAAGTAGATTCCCAAGGCCAGGCTACCAGTTTCTCTCTTCAGCTGTGCCTTGCAAAGTCATCACAGTGGCAGGATAGGTGTTGGAGGAGACAAGATTCATTCAGGGAGGGTGTGTGTCCTCCCCCCATGTCTGTCCCCATGGGCACCTCTGCCCTGACTCTGGCCTAGGAAGAGGGCACGGGGCAGGGGAGTGAAATAACTGGCCAGGGATGCCAGGAACACAGCTTTCCTCCCTGCCCTTTTGCTCCTACCCTGGAACATCTTAGCTTATCCAGAGAATATTCTATAACTAGGAAGAAGGCACAAGTATATATTTTTTTCTTTTTCTTCTTGGGCATAGGTCCACACTGGTGTATTCCACCATGAGCCCATCCACAGGCATGTTTAACTTACCAGTTGTTCTTTGGCCCGAACATACGAGGCTGCTGCCAGATGCATCTCTGCTCACAGATCCTTCTGTATTAGCCTATTTGCTTGCTTATGTGCAAGGTGAAAAACAGAGAGAGAGATAGAGATAGATAGAGATGGGGTGGGGGAGAGAGAATGTGAGACATCAGGTTCACTCCCACAGATGGCCACCATGGCCAGGGTTGGGCCACGATGAACCCAGGAACCAGGAGCTTCTTCCAGGTGCCTAAGGACTTGGGATATCCTCTGATGCCACCACCCAGGCCATTATCAGGGAGCTGGATTGGAACTGGAGCGGCTAAGGCTCAAACTGGTGCCCATGTGAGATGCTGGGGGGTCACAGGCGGCTGCTGTACCTGATGCACCACAATGCCAGTCCCAGCAGTGTCTTTATATTATGAAATCTGCTTCATTCATACAAGTTGTGATGCCAGCAAATTTCTACACACAGGACCAGTGTGGTTAAGCCAGTTACAGAGAGGCAGAGGCAGAGGTCTCCCACCCACCAGTTCACATCCCAGGTGGTCGAAACACCCTGAGTTGCACCAATACGAAGCCAGGAGCCTGAGCTTTTTCCATGTCTCCCGTGGGAGTGCAGGGGCAGAAGGCAGGGGCAGAAGGACCACCTTTTACTGTTTTTGCGGACCACAGCAGAGAGCAGCCAGCTGGGATGGGATGGGATTTGAACGGGAGCCCATATGGGATGCCGGCACTGCTTGTGGCAGTTTTACCTGCTACACCACAGCACAGGCCCCCTAATAATAATAATAATAATAATAATAATAATAGTAATTCTTTTTTGAAATATTTTTATCTTTATTTTTTTTTTTATTTTTTTTACCGGAGAGTCAGAGTTACAGAGAGCCCTTCCATCTCAAACTGGAGCCACAGGCAGATGCTTAACCTACTATGCCCCAGGGTCAGCCCAATCCCCCCCCCCCTTCAGAGACTTAATTGGCCAATTCTTTTTTAAAATTAACTCACTCTTATTTATGTGAAAGAGTTTATGAGGTGATTGTCTGAGAGTTGGGAGGGGAAGAGAGATCCTCCATCTGCTGGATGGGCTCTGGGTGGCCAGGGCAAATCCAGGAGGCAAGTGCCAGGAGCTTCATCTGTCCCACATCTCCCAGCTGGGCTCGGGGACCCAAGTAGTAGGTCAATCTTCCCGTTGCTTTCCAGGTGAATTAGCAAGGAGCTGGATTGGAAATGGACCTCATATTAGTGGATCACAGAGTCACAGCTGAGCTGAGCCCCCTTAAGATTTTTTTTTTTTTCCTTCTTCTTCCCTTCCGGCCAGCGCCATGGCTCAACAGGCTAATCCTCTGCCTAGTGGCGCCGGCACACCGGGTTCTAGTCCCGGTCGGGGCGCCGGATTCTGTCCCGGTGCCCCTCTTCCAGGCCAGCTCTCTGCTATGGCCAGGGAGTGCAGTGGAGGATGGCCCAAGTGGTTGGGTCCTGCACCCCATGGGATACCAAGATAAGCACCTGGCTCCTGCCTTCGGAACAGCGAGGTGCGCCGGCCGCAGCGCGCCAGCCGCGGCGGCCATTGGAGGGTGAACCAATGGCAAAAGGAAGACCTTTCTCTCTGCCTCTCTCTCTCACTGTCCACTCTGCCTGTCAAGAGAGAGAGAGAGAGAGAGAGAGAGAGAGAGAGAGAGAGAGAGGTCTTCCTTTTCTGTTGGTTTACCCGCCAAGGGCCGCTGCGGCTGTCGCGCTGCACCGATCCGAAGCCAGGAGCCAGGTGCTTCTCCTGGTCTCCCTTATGGGTGCAGGGCCCAAGGGAGGACTTGGGCCATCCTCCACTGCCTTCCCAGGCCACAGCAGAGAGCTGGACTGGAAGACTAGCAACCGGGACAGAATCTGGCACCCCAACCGGGACTAGAACCCGGTGTGCTGGCGCCGAAGGTGGAGGATTAGCCTAGTGAGCCACGCGCCAGCCCAAGATTATTATCATTATTATTATTTTTTTAAAGATTGCACTGTACTGGGGCCAATCCAGCTCTCTGCTATGGCCTGGGAAAGCAGTAGAAGATGGCCCAAGTCCTTGGGCCCCTGCACCCACGTGGGAGACTGGGAAGAAGCTCCTGGCTCCTGGCTTTGGAGCGGCGTAGCTCCAGCCATTGCAGCCATCTGGGCAGTGAACCAGGGGATGGAAGACTCTGCCTCTCTCTGCCTCTGCCTCTCTGTAACTCTGTGTTTTAAATAAATAAATAAATCTATCTTTCCTTCCTTTCTTTCAAATAAATAGATCTTACAAAATAAAAATTCCTGAAGTCAGGTACTCTGGAGAAGCTCTTAAAAAAAAAAAAAAAAAAAAACACAAAAAAAACACAAGGCCGGCGCCGCCACGGCTCACTAGGCTAATCCTCTGCCTTGCAGCGCCGGCACACCGGGTTCTAGTCCCTGTCGGGGCGCCGGATTCTTTTTTTTTTTTTTTAATTATTATTATTATTATTATTATTATTATTATTATTATTTTTGACAGGCAGAGTGGACAGTGAGAGAGAGACAGAGAGAAAGGTCTTCCTTTTTGCCGTTGGTTCACCCTCCAATGGCCGCCGCGGTAGCGCGCTGCGGCCGGCGCACCGCGCTGATCCGATGGCAGGAGCCAGGTGCTTCTCCTGGTCTCCCATGGGGTGCAGGGCCCAAGCACTTGGGCCATCCTCCACTGCACTCCCTGGCCACAGCAGAGAGCTGGCCTGGAAGAGGGGCAACCGGGACAGGATCGGTGCCCGAACCGGGACTAGAACCCGGTGTGCCGGCGCCGCAAGGCGGAGGATTAGCCTAGTGAGCCGCGGCGCCGGCCAGGGGCCATTTGGGACATCAGCATCTCATATCAGAGCATGGAGCCACACACACTGGCAGATGCTTAACCTACTATGCCCAGGGCCAGCCCATCCCCCTCCCCCCCTTTTCAGAGACTTAGTTAGCCAATTCTTTTTAAATTTAATTTATCCTTATGTATGTGGAAAAGGTATGGGGTAACTGGCTGAGGGTTGGGAGAGAAACAGAGGTCTTCCATCTGCTGGATGGGCTCTGGGTGGCCAGGGCAAATCCAGGAGGCAGGTGCCAGGAGTTTCATCTGTCCCACATCTCCCAGCTGGTTCAAGTAGTGGGTCAATCTTCCCGTGGCTTTCCAGGTGAATTAGCAAGGAGCTGGATTGGAAATGGAAGAGGAGGGACTGGAAATAGATCTCATATTAGCAGATCACGGAGTCACAGCTGAGCCGAGTCCCCTTGAGATTTTTTTTCTTTTTTTCTTTCTTTCTTTCTTTCTTTCTTTCTTTCTTTCTTTCTTTCTTTCTTTCTTTCTTTTTTTTTTTTTTTTTTTTTTAAGAAAGATTGCACTGGGGGCCGGCGCTGCTGCGGTGCAGCGGGTTAACGCCTTGGCCTGAAGCGCCAGCATCCCCTATGTGTGCCAGTTTTGAGTCCCGGCTGCTCCTCTTCCAATCCAGCTCTATGTTATGGCCCGGGAAAGCAGTGGAAGATGGCCCGAGTCCTTGAGCCCCTACACCCCCCCATGCAAGACCCAGAAGAAGCTCCTGGCTCCTGGCTTCAGATCTGCGCAGTTCCAGCCATTGCAGCCAATTGGGGAGTGAACCATCAGACAAAAGACCTCTCTCACTCTCTCTGCCTCTCCTCTCTCTGTGTAACTCTTTCAAATAAGTAAGTAAGTAAGTAAATAAATAAATAAATAAATAGATCTATTTTTTTTTTCAGAGTTTTTCATTTACTTGAAAGTCAGAGTCACACAGAGAGAGGAGAGGCAGAGAGAGGTCTTCCATCTGATGGCACTCCTATGTGATGCTGGTGCTTCAGGCCAGGGCATTAACCCGCTGCACTGCAGCGCCCGCCCCAAATAAATAAATCTTTTAACATTTTTTTTAAAAATAAAGATTGCGCTGTATTGGGGCCGATCCAGCTCTCTGCTATGGTGTGGGAAGGCAGCAGAAGATGGCCCAAGTCCTCCTCGGGCCCCTGCACCCATGTGGGTGACCTGGAAGAAGCTCCTGGCTCCTGGCTTTGGATCAGCATGGCTCCGGCCATTGCAGCCATCTGGAGGTGAACCAGGGGATGGAAGACTCTGTCTCTGTCTCTGTCTCTGCCTCTCTATAACTGTTTCCAATACATAACTAAAAAAAAAAAAAAAGCAATCTTCCTTCCTTCCTTCCTTCCTACCTAATAAATAGATCTTATGAAAGAAAAATTTCTGAAGACAGGTACCCTGGAGAAGTACTTAAAAAATAAATAAATAAAATACCACTTGGAACATTAGCATCTTATATCAGAGTGTGGGCTCTTCCTACTTCTTGCTAAAATGTCTTGACCTGGTCCAGTCCCACCTACTGTGGGGCACTTATTTCTTAAGATGGCTTGATTGATTTAGAACACGTAGTGTTCAATTTCTGCACCTACTGACCTTCCTTTTAGATTCAAAAGGGCTCCGCTATCCTGGTAGGAAAGATTCCATTTTGAGTCCAGATGCATGATTTTTCTGGTACTCTGCCTTGGAAGGAAGGAAGGAAGGAAGGAAGGAAGGAAGGAAGGAAGGAAGGAAGGAAGGAAAATTTTTGAATCGTGATTTTTTTGGGCATTCTGCCTCATGATAGATAGATAGATAGATAGATGACAGAGTTTGAATTGGTACTTTTTGATGCTCTGCCTCCAAATAAATCAACATTCATTTTTGAATTGTGATTTTTTTTCCGGATGCTCTAGATAGATAGATAGATAGATAGCCGTGTTGGAAGGAAGGGAGGGAGGGAGGGAGGGAGGGAGGGAGGGAGATTGTTTTCATCCACTGGTTCCTGGCTCTCCTATCTATGTCATCTCTCTCCCTTCATATAAGGAAAAGGTGCTCCCAGGACCTATTCATGGGAAGCTGTATGTTAAGCAGAGCAGCCAAGCAGAACTCAAAGCGGCAGGCATCCCAAACGTAACTCACCAGGGCATAATGACACCCCCCTCCCCAACTGCCTCACTCCGGTGTTTTTCACCCTTAGCATTTTCAGCTTTCCAAAGATCACTACGATTGAGCAGACCTGGGTGCTGACCCGCCACCCAGTGTTCAATTTCTGCACCTATTGACCTTCCTTTTAGATTCAAAATGGCTCCTGACACTCTGGCACTAAAGACTCCATTTTGAGTTCAAATGACTTCTCCCACCCGCCGCGCCCCGCCCCGCCCCGCCGCGCCCCACCGCACCCCACCACACCCCGCCGCGGCCCCCATCCAGTGGCATCGATGACTGTAAATTAGGATTATAAGGAAGATGTCCATCCGTGATACCAACCTTGATTAAGGAAAAAAAAAAAAAAGTCCCATCTGGGGCTTGTCATGGTCGTGCACACACCACCCCCACCCCTGACATAGGCATCCCTATGGATGGAGAAAGCAGCAGTTTGAGTCCCGGCTGCACTCCATGAAATCCAGCTCCCTGCTAATGTGTGTGGGATGGGAATACAGTACCATGTCGCCCAAGTGCAAATGTAAATCTGTGAAAGAGACATGAGTGGGTGTGGGATATTTCTGATGCTCTGCCTTGCTATCAACAATCACTTTTGGTGTTCAGCACCAGCCCTGAAATAGTCATGTTTGAATCATGGCATTTCTGGTACTCCGCTTCACAATAAACAAATCAATAATTGCTTTTGATTCGTGATTTTTTTGATCGATCGATCGATCATAGATAATCGTGTTTGAACTGAGATGTCTGCCTTTCAGTGAATGAATGAATGAATGAATGAAGAGTTAGATAATGGCGTAGGAATTTTAGATTTTTCTGATGCTCTGCCTTGCACTAAAGAAATAAGTAATCATGTTTGGTGAATTTTCTGATGTTCTGCCTCAGGGTGGATGGATAGTGGTGTATGAATCGAGATTTCTGTGATGCTCTACCGAGAGAG
>NW_026909096.1:215000-235000 GCF_033115175.1 Lepus europaeus | reverse complement strand
GCGGCAAACCGGGGGCCGTCGTGCCTCAGCCACTGCCAGCCAACACACGTCCTCACGTGGGGAAAACCACCGGCCACCGCCACCGCCACCGGTCACGGACAGACCCCAACCCCACAAAGCCCCCACAGGCACGCGGGGAGCAGAGCCTTCAAAGAGTCCACCCTCCCCCGGAGGGGGGGAGGGCGAACGGCCCAGCCCGCCGAGGCAGCGAGGGGGGGTGGGGGCCGCACCGGGGCCACGGAGGGCGAGGCACCGGAGGCGCGAGGGAGAGGACGCGGGAATCGCCTCGGGCCACAAAAGCCGGACCCCGCCGGGGAAACGGACACGGGATCGCACCGCCACACGCCAGGGCGGCCCCGCGACGGCCAGGGACACCGGAGCCCGCCTCCGGCGACCCTCCGCGTCTTCTCCCACGCGCACCCGGGAGCCCCGCCGCCGGGGCGCCTCCACGCGACGTCGCCAACAACCGCACACGCCGAACGGCCCTCGCGCCGCCTCCCGCCCAGCCAACCGTCCGGATCCCCGTTCCCGGGAAGCGCCGCGACCCCGAGGGAACGCTCCCCAGGGGCGACCACGCGGCCGAGGGGGAAGAGAGGGCTGGGCCCAAGCCCAACACACGTGCCGACCGCCGCCCCGATGACGGCCAGTCGCAGCCCGGGGTGGCGAGCAGGGGAAGCAGGGAGCCGCCCGCTCGCGCCACAGCCCCGGGGACGCGCAGGACAGACCACGCGCGCCCCCGCCCAGCCCCGGCCGACAAGGCAAACACGGAGAGTGACACGGAAGGCACGCGCACGCACGGGCGCGCGCGCCGGCCCCAAACACGAACGAGCGACGGACCGCCAGCCCGGCCCGGCGGGACCCTCCCCCAACACGGAGGGGGGAGGCGCGGGCCGCGGCCGTTAGGGCCGAAAGAGCAGCGCCCCGGTCCCCACCGCGGGGACCGGCAGACCCACCAGCACGCCTACGCTTCCCCCCCCAACAGAAGGGGCAAACGGGGCGCACGGGTGGAGCACGCCACCCAACGCACTCAGCACAGGAGGGACGGCGGCCAGGGGGTAACGGTACCCCATCAGAAGGCACGCCCCTCTCGGATCGCTAGAGAAGGCTTTCCTCACCGAAGGTGGGCCACACCCCCACTCCAACTGCCCCCTCCCCGCCGGGCCGGCAGGAGGCAAACCGAGGGAGCACCACCCGAGGCCACGCAATCGGGGCGGGGGGGGGGGGGGGGTCTGCGGTATAGGTAAAGAAATGGCACTTTGAGCATCCGCGGCCAGGGCCAGGGCAGGCTGGGCGCATTACCAATCCCATTCGCCACAGCCCTTCCCAGCCCCCGCACTCGTCCAGCCGGGCCGGACCACGCCGCGACCGCTCGACACACCTGGCACACACCACCCCACAGGGGGTGGCAAGCACGCAGGCATGCGCCCGCCAAGCCGATACCCCCCACACACGTGGGGACGGCACGACACCGGCAGCCTCCCTCCAGCGAGGCGAAGCACGCACGGGTCTCCCCTTCTCTTACCGCCTCGACCCCCCCAACACTCCCAAGGGGCACAGGCAGCAGCCAGAGGCAGCCACAGCAGCGACACCCGGGAGAGGGCACTGGGGGGACAGGAGCAACACCACCACTCGGCTTCAGGCACCTGAGGCACAACCTGGACCGCTCCAGGGGCACCGCACAGGCTCGCGTGGAGTCAAGGCTCCACAGCCACAGCCCACGACAGGGCGACAGCGAGGGATGCCCGCCACGTCACAGGACCCCAGCACCCCCCCGCGCGCAAAAGCACGGGGACAGCAGAGGTCGGGCCGGTTTCCGCACCCCTGCTACCCACACACCACCCACGGGTGGGGAAGGCAGAACGAGGGGCCCGCAGGCCAGAACGAGAGGCTCGGCAGCGTTCGCCATGAACGGCCGTCCCTCATCTGGAGCAGCTTAGGTCCGGCCCAGGAGAGCACCACAGCACCACATCGGTCACAGTCAGCTCGGAGTTTTAACACGTGGAGTGAGGGCGGGGGGCACGACCCGGCAAGGACAGCCACCAGTGGGGCCCGCTGCAGCCTCGCCGGCCCCCGCCTCCCACTGCAGGCGGTAGACAACCCCAGCGGAGAACGCCTGACACGCACACGTGTGGCATGAAGCCACCCCTCATCGAGGTCCTTTCAGTCAGAGGGTTGTCACAACCACCAGGCGATCGGCTCACCAGCGGCAAGGAGCGCACGCGGGTAGAGGACCCGACGCCCGCCTCACCCCCACCGCCCTCGGGCACCATAGGCCGGAGGTGGCATCACCGTCGCGGGACAACCGGGACGAACGCACACAAGCCACCGCGCGAGCCCAAGCAGGTGGCTCTCAGAAAGGAGCACGGTCGAGCACCAGCCCACTGGAAGCCCACTTTGTCCCCGTGTCCCCAACGCACGTCCGGAGTCCCCTCTCTCTGGCGACAGTCACCAGAGAACAGCGTGTCAGCACTTACCTGCAGGTCCAAAACCACAACTCCAAGTATAAAAATGTCCACGCGAGAGGGCACGGGGCTGATGCACTGGACACAGCCACCTCTGAGCTTGGGGACCCGGTCACTTGTCCCCAAAATGCCACCCATCTCTGTTAGAGCACACTCCTCTGCCACCTGGTCGACCTGGGGTGGGGGAGGGGGAATAGGGACATGAGCATGCCACCCGCCACCCGCCACCCGCCACCCGCCACCTACATCCTTAACTCACACACACACGGGCTCCAGTAGACTGGCCTCTGGCCCTCAAAAGGCAACCCAGGGGCCGGCGCCGTGGCTCAATAGGCTAATCCTCCACCTTGGGGCGCCGGCACACCGGGTTATAGTCCCGGTCGGGGCGCCGGATTCTGTCCCGGTTGCCCCTCTTCCAGGCCAGCTCTCTGCTGTGGCCCGGGAGTGCAGTGGAGGATGGCCCAAGTGCTTGGGCCCTGCACCCCATGGGAGACCAGAAGGAAGCACCTGGCTCCTGCCTTCGGATCAGCGTGGTGCGCCGGCCGCAGCGCACTGGCCGTGGCAGCCATTGGAGGGTGAACCAATGGCAACGGAGGACCTTTCTCTCTGTCTCTCTCTCTCACTGTCCGCTCTGCCTGTCAAAGGGGAAAAAAAAAAAAAAAAGCGACCTTCGATCACTCCCTGAAGGGGGACTTTGGGGAAAAAAACAAAACAAAACAAAACAAAACAAAAAAACAAAACAGTCCAGACCTTCCTTAGTGGCAAGTAGCAAGTAATTAGGGTTAGGCCCAAGTGCAGAAGGACTTCGAAGAAAGAAGAAAGAAAAAAAAAAAAAAAAAAAAAAGGAAAAACAAAGTCCCAGGCCAAGGCACCCTTCCCTCTGCCGCCCACAGATCGACATCTCCGGTCGGTCTCTGCAGTTGGTGGCAGTGGTGGCAGCAGCACTACCAGTACGTAGTGTGACAGGGTGTGCTGGTCTACCCGCCAACAGTAGCGCCACCCCAGTCTAGCCACGTTCAGGCGCGAGGCGACGCCCGCCTCCCTCCACAGCCTCCGCCTGCTCACTTGCCATCCTCCAGGCCCAATCTCCGACCAATACATCAGGCCCCCAGGTCCCAGCAGGGCAGGGACAGTCCTTCCTGCAGCTTAGGGACTTTGTCACACTCTGTCTCGGGCTCCTCGGCCACTTGTCATCCCTTGCCGGCTCCGGAGCCCGCGACAGCCATATCAAGGCGGCCACCAGGTGGAGTCCAACAACCGACACCGAGGAACCAAGGGACAGCCAGCTGGATGCATCCAGGCGGCAGGGGGACGCTCAGAACGTGTTTCTCGGCTGCCCGGGGGCAGAGAGTGTGTGGAGGGGGTCGGGGGCAGGTGTCTGCATAACCACAAAGGCTGTGGGGCATAGGTGCCCACACAGCCGAGGGTTGGGACTCAGCAGGCTGGAAATCTCAGAGCATGAAGTGCCTCCCAAAGACAGGTCTGGCCTCACCTGGCTCCGGGAGTCAGCCTGTCAGACCCCCAGGGAGGGGGTCTTCGTCTTCTCTTGGCTCACGGGGTGTGTGTGGGGAGGGAGAGGGGGGCATCGGGAAGGAGGCTCATCCTCTGGCAGCACACCATCTGTGGCAGAGGCCATCCATGGGCTTCACTATTGCCTGGGATACACTCCACAGATCACTATTTACACAGAAGTTTTAAAAAACGGGGGGGGGGGGGCGAGGGGGGAGTGGAGTGGAGTGGAGTGTGTCATATTCTTATTTTTTGTATCTGTGAACTACATCGAACCTCTTCTCTTTGTATTGATATCACATTCACATAAGAATTGATGAGAATCGTGTTGCACTCAGGACCGTGCGTTCTTCCCAGTGACCCTGGGAATCTAAAGACTTCTTTAAAAAGTCCACTTGGCCACCCAAAGGTGAAGGAAGGAAAGGAAAGGAGGAAGAAAAGACAAGAGAGTGGCAGAGAGAATTAAAAAGAGGGGAAAACATTGAAAGAACACGAGAGAGAGAGAGAGAGAGAGAGAGAGAGAGAGAGAGAGAGAGAGAAATTGGAGTAAGAAGAAAAAAAAAGGAGGACGAACAGAAAGACAAAAACTAAGAAGAGAGAAAGAAAACGTAAAAAATGGGGAAAAGAAGGAATGGAAGTTTAGAAAGAAAACCGTGAGGACACGAGGACACGACAAAGAGAGGAAACACATGAGGGAAGGTGGGAGACAAAAATGAAACCAAAATAAGGAAGAGAGGAGAGAGCATGAAGATTTAAAAAGACGAGAGAGAAAGAGACAGAGAGACAGAGACAGAGACAGAGAGAGAGAAGGCAAGCAAGTGGGAAGAAAAAATAAGAAAGGGCAAAGAATATCAAGTCAAAGGGGGAGTGAGAAATAAAGTCGTGAGAAAGAGAAAGAAGCTAGAAGGAGACGGACAGACACACGGACGAGCGGGGAACAGCACGAGAGCAAGAGACAACAGGGAATAAACTGAGAAAGAGAACATAAAAGAAGGAAGGAAGGAAGGAAGGAAGGAAGGAAGGAAGGAAGGAAGGAAGGAAGGAAGGAAGGAAGAAAGAAAGAAAGAAAGAAAGAAAGAAAGAAAGAAAGAAAGAAAGAAAGAAAGAGAAAGAAAGACGCCAACGGTGACCCACAGGGGACTCAGATCACCCAGGGTGGCGCCCAAGGACCCAAGAGCCGACCCCCAGTCACAGCCCGCTCCCCGCCCCCGGCCAGCTCCCCACCCTTCTCGCGGCAGCGCGGCGGCAGCGGCGGCGGCGGCGGCGGCGGCGGCGGCGCCCCAGCCCAGAGAAAAATGCCCCCCCCCCGCCGCCCACCCCACAGCAGAAAGCTCGCCTGTGCTCCACACCGCGCATGTGCTAAACAGGCCCCCAACCACTGCGCAGCCTCCACCCCGAAGCCTCGCGATACTCAGGACACTGTTTAGTCGCCAGCGCCATTTTGGCTTTCACCGGCCACCGTGCCCGATCTGATACTGTGGTCGCTAGGTGGCGCGCGAGTATCGCCGTAGAGAGCTTTGGTTCTCTCGGCGGGGGTGGGTGGGGAGGAAGGGGGGGATGAAGGGCAGGACAGGGCAGAGGAGGCCGAGGGAGGAAGGTGAATGGGGAATGACACTGGGTCCCAGGCCCGTGAGTCAGCTCCAGATTCTCTCTCTCTCTCTCTCTCTCTCACACACACACACACACACACACACCCTTGGGCCACGTTTCTCCAGGCCTGGCTCTCCAGAAATCTCATCCAATGATGAGCGGGAGGGCCTCCCGTTAGCTGGTAGCTGGGCCAGACAGGAACACAGGCACACACTCACACTCACACTCTCACTTTCTTCAATGCAATCACTGTCTCCAGCCGGGACGGCCCGCCCTCCCTCCCTAGGTAGTACTGTTATAAAGGATGGCCCAGTATCTCCTCGATGTGTGTCTCCTTCCACCACCAGGAGTTGAAAGGAAATGCGAAGGGTCACCACTGGAAGACCGGGAGGCAGGGTGGAAGCACAACAAACCTGCCCGGCTTTCTATGTTTCTTGGAGAGATACGTTGATTTATGCAATTTTTCTTTCTTTTTTATGTGAAATGCAGTGACAAAGAGAAGGATAGAGAGAGGGGGGAGAGAGGAGAGGTAGGAGAGGTGGTGGGGGAGAGAGAGAGAGGGAGAGAGAGAGAGAGAGATCTTCCATCCACTCATTCATTTCCCAAATGCCCACAGCAGCTGAGGCTGGGCTAGGCCAAAGCCAGCAGCCAGGAACTCCATCTGGGTCACCATTGTGGGTGACAAGGACACAACTACTTGGCCCATCTTCCGCTGACATTGTCTTTAACCTGTTGTGCCACAACGCTGCCTAGCTCCCACTAGCTAGCTTTAAATTTCTGTCTTTTAGCCGGCACCACGGCTCAATAGGCTCAATAGGCCAGGAGAAACATCTGGCTCCTGCCTTCAGACCAGCGCGGTGCGCCAGCCAGCGCGGTGGCCATTGGAGGGTGAACCAAAAAAGAAAAAAAAGAAAAATAAGAAAAAAAATTTCTTTTTCTTTTTTTTTTTTTTTTTTTTGGACAGGCAGAGTTAGACAGTGAGAGAGAGAGAGAGACAGAGACAGAGAGAAAGGTCTTACTTCCGTTGGTTCACACCCCCCCCCCCCCAAATGGCCGCTACGGCCAGGCCAGCGTGCTGCACCAATCCGAAGCCAGGAGCCAGGTGCTTCTCCTGGTCTCCCTTACGGGTGCAGGGCCCAAGCACTTGGGCCATCCTCCACTGCACTCCTGGGCCACAGCAGCGAGCTGGACTGGAAGAGGAGCAACCGGGACAGAATCCAGTGCCCCGACTGGGACTAGGACCCAGGGTGCCAGCGCCGCAGGCAGAGGATTAGCCTAGTGAGCCATGGCGCCGGCCTCTATCTGTCTTTCTTCTAAGATCTTAGGGGAGCCAAGGACCTCTTTTGGGGGCAGAAAGGAGGTGGAATGGCAGTGGATCAGAGATGTGAAAGAAGGGAGGACAGTCTTCCAGAGAGAGCAAGGAGAGGGAGAGAGAGAGAGCGAGCACTTTACTCTGCTCCCCATCAGCAGGTAGGGGTCAGAGGAGGAAGAGAGCAGACTGGGTCTCTGGGAAACAGGACAGGAGCCTGGCCTGGCTTCCCCTTCCCAGCACATGAGCAGAAATGGCTGCACAGTGAGCAGCGTCTGGGCACACAGGATCCAGCTCAGCCCACAAGAAGCTTCTGCTCCCTCCGGTGAGGCACAGAAAGAAGCAGGGGAGAGCCAGCCACCGCACCCCAAGAGACACCGCAGCACCACTCACCCTCCCATTCCAAGAGGGGTTTTGCTCCTGAGAAGTTCTCATCCACTCTCCTCTGTGCCTGGGAAGGCACTGCCCCTAAAATGGCCTTCCAAGTGTTCCAGAGAAACAACACACCCAGTCAGACCTGTGTGTACGTGTATGCGTGTGTGTGGAGATGGAGAGAGCCCTTCAGAGCTACGTGTGTGTGTGCGCGCGCATGTGTGTGTGTGTCTGTGAGTCTGTCACAATGACATACCAAAATAAACCAGTGCACCATACACACATTTTGACTGCAGCTTGACCACCCACCCTGGAACACCAGGGCAGGGAGGGATGTCAGGTCTCTGGAACCCACCTGGGAGAAGAAGTCTTCTGGCTCCCAAGGCTCGCTCCCCTGGGACTGGGGGGGAAGATGAGGAGCAACAGATAGAAGTAGATCACAGAGAAACATCGCTCCTCAGGCGGCCTTTGAGGCCTTCCTTTTGGGGTAGATATCATTCTCTACACGTGGCAGCCAAAGCCGCAGGCACGGAGGACAATGAGAAAAATTCAGTCAAGGGAACCAAAGCACGGGCGAGAGGGGGGTTGCCTGATCAAATTAGAGGTCAGGTCTGGGCCATAGTCTCCTTAAGGGAGAAGAAGACCCAGACACTAGTTTTCTTTCTTTCTTTCTTTCTTTCTTTCTTTCTTTCTTTCTTTCTTTCTTTCTTTCTCTCTCTCTCTCTCTCTCTCTCTCTCTCTCTCTCTCTCTCTCTCTCTTTCTTTTTGAATCCAGGCACCCAAGTCAGAAAATCCACAGGGCAGTCGTGTCTACGGTTTCCTATGGGGACAAAATCCGGGGTCGATGTCGTTCAGAACAAACAACTTTCTTCTTCCACCTTTCCAGGTGAAGAAGGGGAGACTCGGGGCGGGTGGGGGTGGGGAGGGAGACCGACCGACCCCAGTCTCCAGTCTCAGATGGGCCAGCCCCATCCAAAGGCACGCCAGCAGCTTCCAAAGGAGGAAGTCCAAAGGCGCTCCACACCCAGCCCGCGCCAAACAAGCCCCCACCCCCAACCGCCCGCTGGCCCTGGAAGTTGTGACTCCATCTTAGCTCTGCCTCACCAAACCCGTGTTCAATACTGTGGCCGCTAGGTGGTGCGCGAGCCTCAGGCAAGAGAGACTCAGCTCGGCTCGGCTCGGCTCGCGCGGAGTGAGGGCCCGGTGAAGACGAAGGGAAGCAGAAATTTCACACTGAATCCTCCCTCCTTCCTTACCTGCCTCCCTCCTTCCCCATCGACTCCACATCCACAGAGACCTGTCCAAAGAGAGTCCAGGTAGGGCTATCGACAGTATCCGCTTTATTCCCAGAAACCTCCTGCTTAAAAATAACCGGTAGTCTCAAAGATGTCTGTCACCAACCAGGTTCTCCTTCTTTTCTTTACACAGAAAGATGTATTGATTTACTCGAAAGGTAGTTACAGAGACAGTCGGCTCACTCCCACAAATGGAACTACAACAGCCTGGGCTGGGCCAGGCCAAACCCAGGAGCTTGGAACTTCATCGAGGTCTCCTGTATAGGTGCAGGGGCCCAAGCACTCAGGCCATCTTTTGCTATCTTCCCAAGCACATTAGCAGGGAGTTGGACTCTGGCATCGCAGGCAGTGGCAACCTCAGGGGCCTAGGAAGCGGTTCCTTGGTCTCAAGCCTCTGCCTGCAATGCTGGCATCCCACAGCAGCATGGGTTTGAGTGCCACCTGGTCCAGGCAGGACTGATCCAGCTTAACCAGATGCCCCACAATGCTCGCATCTCTCTCTCTCTCTCTCTCTCTCTCTCTCTCTCTCTCTTTCTCTCATTCTCCTCCTCCTCCTTCTCTCCTTCCCTGTCTCTGTAATGCTGCCTCTCCAATAAGTATGTAATCCATTAAAAAGTGAAAAGAAAGTGATGGATTGTGGGATGGAATCTTCAACTATCTTCAACTAATCATTAAGATGATCCACCTCTCCCACTGGAGTACCTGGATTGGATTTTTTACTCTAGCTCCCCACCAGTGGAGATTCTGGCGTGCAGCACTGACAGTTCCCATCACTCACACCCAATAGCGTCTGACTCTATTTTTTCACCATGGGGCTTTCTAACGATCCCCACACATAGATGTCAGGGAGCCAAGTACTTGAAACCTCACCTGCTGCCTCCCAGGGCATGCCCATGCCCCTGCAGAAAGCTTGAATCAGAGGAGAGTCAGGAATCGAACCCATGTCCACTGCATGAAACGGGAGCACCCCATGCCGAAAACTCTAACCGTTGATCCGAACGCCCACCACACATCACACATTATTTCTTCAAGTTTTTTTTTTTTTAAATTTATTTTTGACAGGCAGATAGTGAGAGAGAGAGAGAGAGAGAGAGAGAGACAGAGAGAGAGAGACAGAGAGAAAGGTCTTCCTTTGCCGTTGGTTCACCCTCCAATGGCCGCCACGGCCGGCACGCTACAGCCGGCGCACCGCGCTGATCCGAAGGCAGGAGCCAGGTGCTTCTCCTGGTCTCCCATGGGGTGCAGGGCCCAAGCACTTGGGCCATCCTCCACTGCACTCCCTGGCCACAGCAGAGAGCTGGCCTGGAAGAGGGGCAACCGGGACAGGATCGGTGCCTGAACCGGGACTAGAACCCGGTGTGCCGGCGCCGCAAGGCGGAGGATTAGCCTAGTGAGCCGCGGCGCCGGCCTATTTCTTCAAGTTTTTTAAGATTCATTTATTTATTTATTTCTGAATCGGAAAGGTAAAGTGTGTGTGTGGGGGGGTAGAGAGAAACACACAGAAAGAGAGATTGCTTCCATCTGCTGGTTTCACTCCCCACCTCTTCAAACTACAGCTCTCTACAACATGCCCACCTTTGCAAATTCCCTCACAACACCGCCAAAATGAAGGAACATACTAGTGGCGGCTGTCCCACGGCTGCTCATCTGTCCTATCGCTGCCTTTGACAAAATTTCTGTGACACACGAAACATCCGAGTGACCATGTACAGCAGCAGCACCAATCTTGTGTCACCGCACTATAACAGACTAGGTAATTCTGTGAACTTCTTTTAGGATGCGGACAGAACCGACTTCCTCTGTGTATGCGTGTGTATATACATATACATATATATATATAATACACGTAAAATAAAATATATGAATATGAATAAAATATATGAATATTTAATATATAATAATATAATATATCACATTACATCATATAAATATATATCATACATATTATATTATATATAATTATATATTATAAATATATTATATTATATAATAATATATGATTATACAAAATATATTATATTAAAGATAATATATCATATATTATATAATATATAGTATATATCATATTATATTATATATATGTATCATATATAATGTATTACAAATATTATAATATATTATGTGATATATATTATATAATATGCTGTCTATTACATATTATATATAATTATATGTATAGTGTGTATATATATATATATATATATATATATATATATGTCGATCCGAAGCCAGGAGCCAGGTGCTTCCTCCTGGCCTCCCACGTGAGTGCGGGCCCAAGGACCTGGGTCATCCTTCACTGAACTCCCGGGTCACCACAGCAGAGAGCTGGACTGGAAGAGGGGCGACCGGGACAGAATCCGGCACCCCGACTGACCGGGACTAGAACCTGGTGTGCCGGCGCCACAGATGGAGGATTAGCTTAGTGAGCCGGCGCCGGCCCCCGGGGTATGGATTGTTGAAAAATCTCCTTTCACTCTTTGTCACAGGACCCACAGTCATTTACAGTGCTTCTTTTCTGATGCTCCAAATGGCTGCACTGTCAGATTTTCACATCCCTCACATCCCCACTCGACAAAGCCAGAAAACTTCCTCGCTCGTGTGAAATCTACTCCCGTCGGAAACATGTTCAACCGCACAGTTCCATGACATTTGGTACGCTCACGTCACGGACGTTCGTTGCTGTAGGCCTATTTTTATTTTTAAAATAAGGAGGGAGAGGAGGACACACACACACACACACACACACACGGCTGGAGCTGGGTCAGAGACTGCATCCAGATCTCCCACATGCGCAGCAGGAGCCTAAACACTTTGGGGTATTTGTCAGACACTACCCTTCCTATTTGCCCAACGACAGCCATATCCCCCTATGGCCCCCAACCCCACCTCGCCCGCCCACTCATCGTGCCATAACAAGTCTTCCTCTGCGATTCCTTCACATTTGTCCAACTACCTCTTGTGTTAGGGTGCTGAGAAGGCACGTGAGGTCACTGATACCCTGGGCTCACGGAGGGGGACTGTGGATTTCCACGGGAAGCAGGGGGGAGAATGAGAAGTGCTCGTGAAACCCAAAGGCGAATGACCATAATCTGTCCCTCCTCCCCAGAGCAAGCACAGCTCAGCAGAGGTGTCTGTCTGTCTGTCGTCAAAATCATCCCCTGCTAGCCTTCTGTCCCGTGACTGCCAGAATTCCAGAACGGCAAGAGAATCTGCTTGGCATTCCACTGCACTGGTTCTGTCTCCTCTGAAAGACACATGTGCACACTCTATCTCAAGCAAACACACCCCAGGCCGTAAAGAAAAAAAAAGATGTCAGCCTTCAAGGCAGGGTTTCAGCTGTGGTAGCCGTCATCGTTAAGGGGACTGACTGACTGACCTTTGCCCCAGAAAGGCAGCATTCTGGAGGAGCAGGGAAAGTTGGCCATTCACTGACAAAGGCCTGAGGCGCGCGGGGGGGGGGTGGGGTGGGGGGGGTGGGGGGGGGGAGGCGGCTGAGGAGAAGAGAAAGGGAAACCCATTCACAGAGAAAAAAGCTCTGGGCTGTTTCTTCTGCATTTGAATGAAGCCAATTGAATGAGGCAGATTCCAAGTCATTGAGGGTGGGTGGGTGTGGCAAGTAGATTCCCAAGGCCAGGCTACCAGTTTCTCTCTTCAGCTGTGCCTTGCAAAGTCATCACAGTGGCAGGATAGGTGTTGGAGGAGACAAGATTCATTCAGGGAGGGTGTGTGTCCTCCCCCCATGTCTGTCCCCATGGGCACCTCTGCCCTGACTCTGGCCTAGGAAGAGGGCACGGGGCAGGGGAGTGAAATAACTGGCCAGGGATGCCAGGAACACAGCTTTCCTCCCTGCCCTTTTGCTCCTACCCTGGAACATCTTAGCTTATCCAGAGAATATTCTATAACTAGGAAGAAGGCACAAGTATATATTTTTTTCTTTTTCTTCTTGGGCATAGGTCCACACTGGTGTATTCCACCATGAGCCCATCCACAGGCATGTTTAACTTACCAGTTGTTCTTTGGCCCGAACATACGAGGCTGCTGCCAGATGCATCTCTGCTCACAGATCCTTCTGTATTAGCCTATTTGCTTGCTTATGTGCAAGGTGAAAAACAGAGAGAGAGATAGAGATAGATAGAGATGGGGTGGGGGAGAGAGAATGTGAGACATCAGGTTCACTCCCACAGATGGCCACCATGGCCAGGGTTGGGCCACGATGAACCCAGGAACCAGGAGCTTCTTCCAGGTGCCTAAGGACTTGGGATATCCTCTGATGCCACCACCCAGGCCATTATCAGGGAGCTGGATTGGAACTGGAGCGGCTAAGGCTCAAACTGGTGCCCATGTGAGATGCTGGGGGGTCACAGGCGGCTGCTGTACCTGATGCACCACAATGCCAGTCCCAGCAGTGTCTTTATATTATGAAATCTGCTTCATTCATACAAGTTGTGATGCCAGCAAATTTCTACACACAGGACCAGTGTGGTTAAGCCAGTTACAGAGAGGCAGAGGCAGAGGTCTCCCACCCACCAGTTCACATCCCAGGTGGTCGAAACACCCTGAGTTGCACCAATACGAAGCCAGGAGCCTGAGCTTTTTCCATGTCTCCCGTGGGAGTGCAGGGGCAGAAGGCAGGGGCAGAAGGACCACCTTTTACTGTTTTTGCGGACCACAGCAGAGAGCAGCCAGCTGGGATGGGATGGGATTTGAACGGGAGCCCATATGGGATGCCGGCACTGCTTGTGGCAGTTTTACCTGCTACACCACAGCACAGGCCCCCTAATAATAATAATAATAATAATAATAATAATAGTAATTCTTTTTTGAAATATTTTTATCTTTATTTTTTTTTTTATTTTTTTTACCGGAGAGTCAGAGTTACAGAGAGCCCTTCCATCTCAAACTGGAGCCACAGGCAGATGCTTAACCTACTATGCCCCAGGGTCAGCCCAATCCCCCCCCCCCTTCAGAGACTTAATTGGCCAATTCTTTTTTAAAATTAACTCACTCTTATTTATGTGAAAGAGTTTATGAGGTGATTGTCTGAGAGTTGGGAGGGGAAGAGAGATCCTCCATCTGCTGGATGGGCTCTGGGTGGCCAGGGCAAATCCAGGAGGCAAGTGCCAGGAGCTTCATCTGTCCCACATCTCCCAGCTGGGCTCGGGGACCCAAGTAGTAGGTCAATCTTCCCGTTGCTTTCCAGGTGAATTAGCAAGGAGCTGGATTGGAAATGGACCTCATATTAGTGGATCACAGAGTCACAGCTGAGCTGAGCCCCCTTAAGATTTTTTTTTTTTTCCTTCTTCTTCCCTTCCGGCCAGCGCCATGGCTCAACAGGCTAATCCTCTGCCTAGTGGCGCCGGCACACCGGGTTCTAGTCCCGGTCGGGGCGCCGGATTCTGTCCCGGTGCCCCTCTTCCAGGCCAGCTCTCTGCTATGGCCAGGGAGTGCAGTGGAGGATGGCCCAAGTGGTTGGGTCCTGCACCCCATGGGATACCAAGATAAGCACCTGGCTCCTGCCTTCGGAACAGCGAGGTGCGCCGGCCGCAGCGCGCCAGCCGCGGCGGCCATTGGAGGGTGAACCAATGGCAAAAGGAAGACCTTTCTCTCTGCCTCTCTCTCTCACTGTCCACTCTGCCTGTCAAAGAGAGAGAGAGAGAGAGAGAGAGAGAGAGAGAGAGAGAGAGAGGTCTTCCTTTTCTGTTGGTTTACCCGCCAAGGGCCGCTGCGGCTGTCGCGCTGCACCGATCCGAAGCCAGGAGCCAGGTGCTTCTCCTGGTCTCCCTTATGGGTGCAGGGCCCAAGGGAGGACTTGGGCCATCCTCCACTGCCTTCCCAGGCCACAGCAGAGAGCTGGACTGGAAGACTAGCAACCGGGACAGAATCTGGCACCCCAACCGGGACTAGAACCCGGTGTGCTGGCGCCGAAGGTGGAGGATTAGCCTAGTGAGCCACGCGCCAGCCCAAGATTATTATCATTATTATTATTTTTTTAAAGATTGCACTGTACTGGGGCCAATCCAGCTCTCTGCTATGGCCTGGGAAAGCAGTAGAAGATGGCCCAAGTCCTTGGGCCCCTGCACCCACGTGGGAGACTGGGAAGAAGCTCCTGGCTCCTGGCTTTGGAGCGGCGTAGCTCCAGCCATTGCAGCCATCTGGGCAGTGAACCAGGGGATGGAAGACTCTGCCTCTCTCTGCCTCTGCCTCTCTGTAACTCTGTGTTTTAAATAAATAAATAAATCTATCTTTCCTTCCTTTCTTTCAAATAAATAGATCTTACAAAATAAAAATTCCTGAAGTCAGGTACTCTGGAGAAGCTCTTAAAAAAAAAAAAAAAAAAAAACACAAAAAAAACACAAGGCCGGCGCCGCCACGGCTCACTAGGCTAATCCTCTGCCTTGCAGCGCCGGCACACCGGGTTCTAGTCCCTGTCGGGGCGCCGGATTCTTTTTTTTTTTTTTTAATTATTATTATTATTATTATTATTATTATTATTATTTTTGACAGGCAGAGTGGACAGTGAGAGAGAGACAGAGAGAAAGGTCTTCCTTTTTGCCGTTGGTTCACCCTCCAATGGCCGCCGCGGTAGCGCGCTGCGGCCGGCGCACCGCGCTGATCCGATGGCAGGAGCCAGGTGCTTCTCCTGGTCTCCCATGGGGTGCAGGGCCCAAGCACTTGGGCCATCCTCCACTGCACTCCCTGGCCACAGCAGAGAGCTGGCCTGGAAGAGGGGCAACCGGGACAGGATCGGTGCCCGAACCGGGACTAGAACCCGGTGTGCCGGCGCCGCAAGGCGGAGGATTAGCCTAGTGAGCCGCGGCGCCGGCCAGGGGCCATTTGGGACATCAGCATCTCATATCAGAGCATGGAGCCACACACACTGGCAGATGCTTAACCTACTATGCCCAGGGCCAGCCCATCCCCCTCCCCCCCTTTTCAGAGACTTAGTTAGCCAATTCTTTTTAAATTTAATTTATCCTTATGTATGTGGAAAAGGTATGGGGTAACTGGCTGAGGGTTGGGAGAGAAACAGAGGTCTTCCATCTGCTGGATGGGCTCTGGGTGGCCAGGGCAAATCCAGGAGGCAGGTGCCAGGAGTTTCATCTGTCCCACATCTCCCAGCTGGTTCAAGTAGTGGGTCAATCTTCCCGTGGCTTTCCAGGTGAATTAGCAAGGAGCTGGATTGGAAATGGAAGAGGAGGGACTGGAAATAGATCTCATATTAGCAGATCACGGAGTCACAGCTGAGCCGAGTCCCCTTGAGATTTTTTTTCTTTTTTTCTTTCTTTCTTTCTTTCTTTCTTTCTTTCTTTCTTTCTTTCTTTCTTTCTTTCTTTTTTTTTTTTTTTTTTTTTTTAAGAAAGATTGCACTGGGGGCCGGCGCTGCTGCGGTGCAGCGGGTTAACGCCTTGGCCTGAAGCGCCAGCATCCCCTATGTGTGCCAGTTTTGAGTCCCGGCTGCTCCTCTTCCAATCCAGCTCTATGTTATGGCCCGGGAAAGCAGTGGAAGATGGCCCGAGTCCTTGAGCCCCTACACCCCCCCATGCAAGACCCAGAAGAAGCTCCTGGCTCCTGGCTTCAGATCTGCGCAGTTCCAGCCATTGCAGCCAATTGGGGAGTGAACCATCAGACAAAAGACCTCTCTCACTCTCTCTGCCTCTCCTCTCTCTGTGTAACTCTTTCAAATAAGTAAGTAAGTAAGTAAATAAATAAATAAATAAATAGATCTATTTTTTTTTTCAGAGTTTTTCATTTACTTGAAAGTCAGAGTCACACAGAGAGAGGAGAGGCAGAGAGAGGTCTTCCATCTGATGGCACTCCTATGTGATGCTGGTGCTTCAGGCCAGGGCATTAACCCGCTGCACTGCAGCGCCCGCCCCAAATAAATAAATCTTTTAACATTTTTTTTAAAAATAAAGATTGCGCTGTATTGGGGCCGATCCAGCTCTCTGCTATGGTGTGGGAAGGCAGCAGAAGATGGCCCAAGTCCTCCTCGGGCCCCTGCACCCATGTGGGTGACCTGGAAGAAGCTCCTGGCTCCTGGCTTTGGATCAGCATGGCTCCGGCCATTGCAGCCATCTGGAGGTGAACCAGGGGATGGAAGACTCTGTCTCTGTCTCTGTCTCTGCCTCTCTATAACTGTTTCCAATACATAACTAAAAAAAAAAAAAAAGCAATCTTCCTTCCTTCCTTCCTTCCTACCTAATAAATAGATCTTATGAAAGAAAAATTTCTGAAGACAGGTACCCTGGAGAAGTACTTAAAAAATAAATAAATAAAATACCACTTGGAACATTAGCATCTTATATCAGAGTGTGGGCTCTTCCTACTTCTTGCTAAAATGTCTTGACCTGGTCCAGTCCCACCTACTGTGGGGCACTTATTTCTTAAGATGGCTTGATTGATTTAGAACACGTAGTGTTCAATTTCTGCACCTACTGACCTTCCTTTTAGATTCAAAAGGGCTCCGCTATCCTGGTAGGAAAGATTCCATTTTGAGTCCAGATGCATGATTTTTCTGGTACTCTGCCTTGGAAGGAAGGAAGGAAGGAAGGAAGGAAGGAAGGAAGGAAGGAAGGAAGGAAGGAAAATTTTTGAATCGTGATTTTTTTGGGCATTCTGCCTCATGATAGATAGATAGATAGATAGATGACAGAGTTTGAATTGGTACTTTTTGATGCTCTGCCTCCAAATAAATCAACATTCATTTTTGAATTGTGATTTTTTTTCCGGATGCTCTAGATAGATAGATAGATAGATAGCCGTGTTGGAAGGAAGGGAGGGAGGGAGGGAGGGAGGGAGGGAGGGAGATTGTTTTCATCCACTGGTTCCTGGCTCTCCTATCTATGTCATCTCTCTCCCTTCATATAAGGAAAAGGTGCTCCCAGGACCTATTCATGGGAAGCTGTATGTTAAGCAGAGCAGCCAAGCAGAACTCAAAGCGGCAGGCATCCCAAACGTAACTCACCAGGGCATAATGACACCCCCCTCCCCAACTGCCTCACTCCGGTGTTTTTCACCCTTAGCATTTTCAGCTTTCCAAAGATCACTACGATTGAGCAGACCTGGGTGCTGACCCGCCACCCAGTGTTCAATTTCTGCACCTATTGACCTTCCTTTTAGATTCAAAATGGCTCCTGACACTCTGGCACTAAAGACTCCATTTTGAGTTCAAATGACTTCTCCCACCCGCCGCGCCCCGCCCCGCCCCGCCGCGCCCCACCGCACCCCACCACACCCCGCCGCGGCCCCCATCCAGTGGCATCGATGACTGTAAATTAGGATTATAAGGAAGATGTCCATCCGTGATACCAACCTTGATTAAGGAAAAAAAAAAAAAAGTCCCATCTGGGGCTTGTCATGGTCGTGCACACACCACCCCCACCCCTGACATAGGCATCCCTATGGATGGAGAAAGCAGCAGTTTGAGTCCCGGCTGCACTCCATGAAATCCAGCTCCCTGCTAATGTGTGTGGGATGGGAATACAGTACCATGTCGCCCAAGTGCAAATGTAAATCTGTGAAAGAGACATGAGTGGGTGTGGGATATTTCTGATGCTCTGCCTTGCTATCAACAATCACTTTTGGTGTTCAGCACCAGCCCTGAAATAGTCATGTTTGAATCATGGCATTTCTGGTACTCCGCTTCACAATAAACAAATCAATAATTGCTTTTGATTCGTGATTTTTTTGATCGATCGATCGATCATAGATAATCGTGTTTGAACTGAGATGTCTGCCTTTCAGTGAATGAATGAATGAATGAATGAAGAGTTAGATAATGGCGTAGGAATTTTAGATTTTTCTGATGCTCTGCCTTGCACTAAAGAAATAAGTAATCATGTTTGGTGAATTTTCTGATGTTCTGCCTCAGGGTGGATGGATAGTGGTGTATGAATCGAGATTTCTGTGATGCTCTACCGAGAGAGAGAGAGAGAGAGAGAGAGAGAGAGAGAGAGAGAGAGAGAGGTGGATAGGTAATTATGATCGAATCAAGATTTTTCTGACATTCTGCCTCGCAATAGATCGAGCTAGCGAGTGGTGTAGGAATTCAGATTTCTGTGATGCTCTGCCTCACAGTAAACACTGTTTGGAGATTTTTTCCCCTGTTCCACTGCCTCGCAGTAGATTGATAGATAATCATGTTTGAATTGAATTTTTTGTGACGTTCTGCCGAGAGAGACAGACAGAGAGAGAGAGAGAGAGAGAGAGCGAGCGAGAGAGCCCAAATGAAACTAAACAAGGGCATTTTGGCCACCCCCCCTCCGGCGGATACTTCATTTCTTTGAAATATGCACACAGCATTCGCAAGATCCCAAAGATCGATCTCTGTGATGCCCTGCCTCACATATAAATGAAAGAATAAGCGAATACCTTGATAGATGGCTGGATAGAAAAGAGTGTATGTGTGTGTGTGTGTGTGTGTTAGAGAGAGAGAGAGAGAGCTAGAAAGAGTGTGTAAGAGAGAGAGAGAGCGAGAGAGCCCAAACGAAACTAAACAAGGGCATTTTGGCCACCCCCCCCCCCCCGCCGATACTTCATTTCTTTGAAATATGCACACAGCATTCGCAAGATCCCAAGGATCCCAAAGACCGATCTCTGTGATGCCCTGCCTCACATATAAATAAAAGAATAAGCGAATACCTTGAGAGATGGCTGGACATAAGTGTGTGTGTGTGTGTGTGTGTGTGAGAGAGAGAGAGAGAGAGAGAGAGAGAGAGAGCTAGAAAGAGTGTGTAAGAGAGAGAGAGAGCGAGAGAGCCCAAACGAAACTAAACAAGGGCATTTTGGCCACCCCCCCCCCGCGGATACTTCATTTCTTTGAAATATGCACACAGCATTCGCAAGATCCCAAAGATCGATCTCTGTGATGCCCTGCCTCACATATAAATGAAAGAATAAGCGAATACCTTGATAGATGGCTGGATAGAAAAGAGTGTATGTGTGTGTGTGTGTGTGTGTTAGAGAGAGAGAGAGAGAGAGAGAGAGCTAGAAAGAGTGTGTAAGAGAGAGAGAGAGCGAGAGAGCCCAAACGAAACTAAACAAGGGCATTTTGGCCACCCCCCCCCCCCGCGGATACTTCATTTCTTTGAAATATGCACACAGCATTCGCAAGATCCCAAGGATCCCAAAGACCGATCTCTGTGATGCCCTGCCTCACATATAAATGAAAGAATAAGCGAATACCTTGAGAGATGGCTGGACATAAGTGTGTGTGTGTGTGTGTGTGTGAGAGAGAGAGAGAGAGAGAGAGAGCTAGAAAGAGTGTGTAAGAGAGAGAGCGAGAGAGCCCAAACGAAACTAAACAAGGGCATTTTGGCCACCCCCCCCCCCCCGCGGATACTTCATTTCTTTGAAATATGCACACAGCATTCGCAAGATCCCAAGGATCCCAAAGATCGATCTCTGTGATGCCCTGCCTCACATATAAATGAAAGAATAAGCGAATACCTTGAGAGATGGCTG
>NW_026909096.1:185000-202500 GCF_033115175.1 Lepus europaeus | reverse complement strand
GGGGAGGGGGGGCCCGGAGGCTCCCGCCCCACAGACACACACCCCCGGCGGACGGAGCGGACCCCGAACGACAGCGGGCACGCGAGGGCGACCCCGAGCCAGCGGGGGAAGGGACCGGCACCGGCGGGTCGTCCGCGTCGTGACCGCGCCTCGTCCGAGCACGCCCCGACAGAGCAAGGCTTGAGGCGGGCCGGAGCCCATCCCAGCCACACCCTGCCCGGGCGGGCGTGGAGTCGGGCGCGGGGGCTCGGGGTGGGGACGCGGTGGCACCAGGGCACACCAAACGCCACCCAAGGAGGGGAGTCACATCCCCTCCTACACCCCTGCCCAGGCCGACCGGCGCCCGCACACACGCGACACCGGCCGCCACACCAAGTCCACGACGCAACGGCCCGGAGGAACCGGCCACTACACACCCACGGGGCTCAGGGCGCACACGCGAGCACCACCGCCGCCACGGAGCCGCCGACGCCACCGGGGGAGAGCGGGGGGGGGTGGGGGCGACGACGCCCCCCTCTCCTCCTCCTCCTCCTTCTCCTTCCCCCACGCACGCCAACAAGCCGACGAGCGGCGCCACCGCCACCCGGGGCGGCTCGACACGCGGAAGGGGGGGACGAAACCCCCAACCCCCAAGACACGGCGGGCCCAAGGGGAGGCGAAACACAGCAGGGTCACGGCGACCCGGGTCGGGAAGCGGACGAGAAGCAAGAGAGCGAAAGGAGACGGGCCAGGGCCGCTCAGCAGACGGAGGAAGGCGCGGCAAAGGGCGACGGGGAAGGGCCAGGGCCCACCCACGCGACGACGGTGCGGGCGGAAGGGCCTCACCACGCGTCCAGCCGGCCAGTCACGCCAGAGCACACACACCCCCACCACCACACACGGGATCTCACCGCCAGCACCCTCCGAGGGCAAGGGCGGTCCCGCGGGATGGGGAGGCGGCACCTGACGCGGCCAACCGGGGGCCGTCGTGCCTCAGCCACTGCCAGCCAACACACGTCCTCACGTGGGGAAAACCACCGGCCACCGCCACCGCCACCGGTCACGGACAGACCCCAACCCCACAAAGCCCCCACAGGCACGCGGGGAGCAGAGCCTTCAAAGAGTCCACCCTCCCCCGGAGGGGGGGAGGGCGAACGGCCCAGCCCGCCGAGGCAGCGAGGGGGGGTGGGGGCCGCACCGGGGCCACGGAGGGCGAGGCACCGGAGGCGCGAGGGAGAGGACGCGGGAATCGCCTCGGGCCACAAAAGCCGGACCCCGCCGGGGAAACGGACACGGGATCGCACCGCCACACGCCAGGGCGGCCCCGCGACGGCCAGGGACACCGGAGCCCGCCTCCGGCGACCCTCCGCGTCTTCTCCCACGCGCACCCGGGAGCCCCGCCGCCGGGGCGCCTCCACGCGACGTCGCCAACAACCGCACACGCCGAACGGCCCTCGCGCCGCCTCCCGCCCAGCCAACCGTCCGGATCCCCGTTCCCGGGAAGCGCCGCGACCCCGAGGGAACGCTCCCCAGGGGCGACCACGCGGCCGAGGGGGAAGAGAGGGCTGGGCCCAAGCCCAACACACGTGCCGACCGCCGCCCCGATGACGGCCAGTCGCAGCCCGGGGTGGCGAGCAGGGGAAGCAGGGAGCCGCCCGCTCGCGCCACAGCCCCGGGGACGCGCAGGACAGACCACGCGCGCCCCCGCCCAGCCCCGGCCGACAAGGCAAACACGGAGAGTGACACGGAAGGCACGCGCACGCACGGGCGCGCGCGCCGGCCCCAAACACGAACGAGCGACGGACCGCCAGCCCGGCCCGGCGGGACCCTCCCCCAACACGGAGGGGGGAGGCGCGGGCCGCGGCCGTTAGGGCCGAAAGAGCAGCGCCCCGGTCCCCACCGCGGGGACCGGCAGACCCACCAGCACGCCTACGCTTCCCCCCCCAACAGAAGGGGCAAACGGGGCGCACGGGTGGAGCACGCCACCCAACGCACTCAGCACAGGAGGGACGGCGGCCAGGGGGTAACGGTACCCCATCAGAAGGCACGCCCCTCTCGGATCGCTAGAGAAGGCTTTCCTCACCGAAGGTGGGCCACACCCCCACTCCAACTGCCCCCTCCCCGCCGGGCCGGCAGGAGGCAAACCGAGGGAGCACCACCCGAGGCCACGCAATCGGGGCGGGGGGGGGGGGGGTCTGCGGTATAGGTAAAGAAATGGCACTTTGAGCATCCGCGGCCAGGGCCAGGGCAGGCTGGGCGCATTACCAATCCCATTCGCCACAGCCCTTCCCAGCCCCCGCACTCGTCCAGCCGGGCCGGACCACGCCGCGACCGCTCGACACACCTGGCACACACCACCCCACAGGGGGTGGCAAGCACGCAGGCATGCGCCCGCCAAGCCGATACCCCCCACACACGTGGGGACGGCACGACACCGGCAGCCTCCCTCCAGCGAGGCGAAGCACGCACGGGTCTCCCCTTCTCTTACCGCCTCGACCCCCCCAACACTCCCAAGGGGCACAGGCAGCAGCCAGAGGCAGCCACAGCAGCGACACCCGGGAGAGGGCACTGGGGGGACAGGAGCAACACCACCACTCGGCTTCAGGCACCTGAGGCACAACCTGGACCGCTCCAGGGGCACCGCACAGGCTCGCGTGGAGTCAAGGCTCCACAGCCACAGCCCACGACAGGGCGACAGCGAGGGATGCCCGCCACGTCACAGGACCCCAGCACCCCCCCGCGCGCAAAAGCACGGGGACAGCAGAGGTCGGGCCGGTTTCCGCACCCCTGCTACCCACACACCACCCACGGGTGGGGAAGGCAGAACGAGGGGCCCGCAGGCCAGAACGAGAGGCTCGGCAGCGTTCGCCATGAACGGCCGTCCCTCATCTGGAGCAGCTTAGGTCCGGCCCAGGAGAGCACCACAGCACCACATCGGTCACAGTCAGCTCGGAGTTTTAACACGTGGAGCGAGGGCGGGGGGCACGACCCGGCAAGGACAGCCACCAGTGGGGCCCGCTGCAGCCTCGCCGGCCCCCGCCTCCCACTGCAGGCGGTAGACAACCCCAGCGGAGAACGCCTGACACGCACACGTGTGGCATGAAGCCACCCCTCATCGAGGTCCTTTCAGTCAGAGGGTTGTCACAACCACCAGGCGATCGGCTCACCAGCGGCAAGGAGCGCACGCGGGTAGAGGACCCGACGCCCGCCTCACCCCCACCGCCCTCGGGCACCATAGGCCGGAGGTGGCATCACCGTCGCGGGACAACCGGGACGAACGCACACAAGCCACCGCGCGAGCCCAAGCAGGTGGCTCTCAGAAAGGAGCACGGTCGAGCACCAGCCCACTGGAAGCCCACTTTGTCCCCGTGTCCCCAACGCACGTCCGGAGTCCCCTCTCTCTGGCGACAGTCACCAGAGAACAGCGTGTCAGCACTTACCTGCAGGTCCAAAACCACAACTCCAAGTATAAAAATGTCCACGCGAGAGGGCACGGGGCTGATGCACTGGACACAGCCACCTCTGAGCTTGGGGACCCGGTCACTTGTCCCCAAAATGCCACCCATCTCTGTTAGAGCACACTCCTCTGCCACCTGGTCGACCTGGGGTGGGGGAGGGGGAATAGGGACATGAGCATGCCACCCGCCACCCGCCACCCGCCACCCGCCACCTACATCCTTAACTCACACACACACGGGCTCCAGTAGACTGGCCTCTGGCCCTCAAAAGGCAACCCAGGGGCCGGCGCCGTGGCTCAATAGGCTAATCCTCCACCTTGGGGCGCCGGCACACCGGGTTATAGTCCCGGTCGGGGCGCCGGATTCTGTCCCGGTTGCCCCTCTTCCAGGCCAGCTCTCTGCTGTGGCCCGGGAGTGCAGTGGAGGATGGCCCAAGTGCTTGGGCCCTGCACCCCATGGGAGACCAGAAGGAAGCACCTGGCTCCTGCCTTCGGATCAGCGTGGTGCGCCGGCCGCAGCGCACTGGCCGTGGCAGCCATTGGAGGGTGAACCAATGGCAACGGAGGACCTTTCTCTCTGTCTCTCTCTCTCACTGTCCGCTCTGCCTGTCAAAGGGGAAAAAAAAAAAAAAAAAGCGACCTTCGATCACTCCCTGAAGGGGGACTTTGGGGAAAAAAACAAAACAAAACAAAACAAAACAAAAAAACAAAACAGTCCAGACCTTCCTTAGTGGCAAGTAGCAAGTAATTAGGGTTAGGCCCAAGTGCAGAAGGACTTCGAAGAAAGAAGAAAGAAAAAAAAAAAAAAAAAAAAAAGGAAAAACAAAGTCCCAGGCCAAGGCACCCTTCCCTCTGCCGCCCACAGATCGACATCTCCGGTCGGTCTCTGCAGTTGGTGGCAGTGGTGGCAGCAGCACTACCAGTACGTAGTGTGACAGGGTGTGCTGGTCTACCCGCCAACAGTAGCGCCACCCCAGTCTAGCCACGTTCAGGCGCGAGGCGACGCCCGCCTCCCTCCACAGCCTCCGCCTGCTCACTTGCCATCCTCCAGGCCCAATCTCCGACCAATACATCAGGCCCCCAGGTCCCAGCAGGGCAGGGACAGTCCTTCCTGCAGCTTAGGGACTTTGTCACACTCTGTCTCGGGCTCCTCGGCCACTTGTCATCCCTTGCCGGCTCCGGAGCCCGCGACAGCCATATCAAGGCGGCCACCAGGTGGAGTCCAACAACCGACACCGAGGAACCAAGGGACAGCCAGCTGGATGCATCCAGGCGGCAGGGGGACGCTCAGAACGTGTTTCTCGGCTGCCCGGGGGCAGAGAGTGTGTGGAGGGGGTCGGGGGCAGGTGTCTGCATAACCACAAAGGCTGTGGGGCATAGGTGCCCACACAGCCGAGGGTTGGGACTCAGCAGGCTGGAAATCTCAGAGCATGAAGTGCCTCCCAAAGACAGGTCTGGCCTCACCTGGCTCCGGGAGTCAGCCTGTCAGACCCCCAGGGAGGGGGTCTTCGTCTTCTCTTGGCTCACGGGGTGTGTGTGGGGAGGGAGAGGGGGGCATCGGGAAGGAGGCTCATCCTCTGGCAGCACACCATCTGTGGCAGAGGCCATCCATGGGCTTCACTATTGCCTGGGATACACTCCACAGATCACTATTTACACAGAAGTTTTAAAAAACGGGGGGGGGGGGGCGAGGGGGGAGTGGAGTGGAGTGGAGTGTGTCATATTCTTATTTTTTGTATCTGTGAACTACATCGAACCTCTTCTCTTTGTATTGATATCACATTCACATAAGAATTGATGAGAATCGTGTTGCACTCAGGACCGTGCGTTCTTCCCAGTGACCCTGGGAATCTAAAGACTTCTTTAAAAAGTCCACTTGGCCACCCAAAGGTGAAGGAAGGAAAGGAAAGGAGGAAGAAAAGACAAGAGAGTGGCAGAGAGAATTAAAAAGAGGGGAAAACATTGAAAGAACACGAGAGAGAGAGAGAGAGAGAGAGAGAGAGAGAGAGAGAGAGAGAGAGAAATTGGAGTAAGAAGAAAAAAAAAGGAGGACGAACAGAAAGACAAAAACTAAGAAGAGAGAAAGAAAACGTAAAAAATGGGGAAAAGAAGGAATGGAAGTTTAGAAAGAAAACCGTGAGGACACGAGGACACGACAAAGAGAGGAAACACATGAGGGAAGGTGGGAGACAAAAATGAAACCAAAATAAGGAAGAGAGGAGAGAGCATGAAGATTTAAAAAGACGAGAGAGAAAGAGACAGAGAGACAGAGACAGAGACAGAGAGAGAGAAGGCAAGCAAGTGGGAAGAAAAAATAAGAAAGGGCAAAGAATATCAAGTCAAAGGGGGAGTGAGAAATAAAGTCGTGAGAAAGAGAAAGAAGCTAGAAGGAGACGGACAGACACACGGACGAGCGGGGAACAGCACGAGAGCAAGAGACAACAGGGAATAAACTGAGAAAGAGAACATAAAAGAAGGAAGGAAGGAAGGAAGGAAGGAAGGAAGGAAGGAAGGAAGGAAGGAAGGAAGAAAGAAAGAAAGAAAGAAAGAAAGAAAGAAAGAAAGAAAGAAAGAAAGAAAGAGAAAGAAAGACGCCAACGGTGACCCACAGGGGACTCAGATCACCCAGGGTGGCGCCCAAGGACCCAAGAGCCGACCCCCAGTCACAGCCCGCTCCCCGCCCCCGGCCAGCTCCCCACCCTTCTCGCGGCAGCGCGGCGGCAGCGGCGGCGGCGGCGGCGGCGGCGGCGGCGCCCCAGCCCAGAGAAAAATGCCCCCCCCCCGCCGCCCACCCCACAGCAGAAAGCTCGCCTGTGCTCCACACCGCGCATGTGCTAAACAGGCCCCCAACCACTGCGCAGCCTCCACCCCGAAGCCTCGCGATACTCAGGACACTGTTTAGTCGCCAGCGCCATTTTGGCTTTCACCGGCCACCGTGCCCGATCTGATACTGTGGTCGCTAGGTGGCGCGCGAGTATCGCCGTAGAGAGCTTTGGTTCTCTCGGCGGGGGTGGGTGGGGAGGAAGGGGGGGATGAAGGGCAGGACAGGGCAGAGGAGGCCGAGGGAGGAAGGTGAATGGGGAATGACACTGGGTCCCAGGCCCGTGAGTCAGCTCCAGATTCTCTCTCTCTCTCTCTCTCTCTCACACACACACACACACACACACACCCTTGGGCCACGTTTCTCCAGGCCTGGCTCTCCAGAAATCTCATCCAATGATGAGCGGGAGGGCCTCCCGTTAGCTGGTAGCTGGGCCAGACAGGAACACAGGCACACACTCACACTCACACTCTCACTTTCTTCAATGCAATCACTGTCTCCAGCCGGGACGGCCCGCCCTCCCTCCCTAGGTAGTACTGTTATAAAGGATGGCCCAGTATCTCCTCGATGTGTGTCTCCTTCCACCACCAGGAGTTGAAAGGAAATGCGAAGGGTCACCACTGGAAGACCGGGAGGCAGGGTGGAAGCACAACAAACCTGCCCGGCTTTCTATGTTTCTTGGAGAGATACGTTGATTTATGCAATTTTTCTTTCTTTTTTATGTGAAATGCAGTGACAAAGAGAAGGATAGAGAGAGGGGGGAGAGAGGAGAGGTAGGAGAGGTGGTGGGGGAGAGAGAGAGAGGGAGAGAGAGAGAGAGAGATCTTCCATCCACTCATTCATTTCCCAAATGCCCACAGCAGCTGAGGCTGGGCTAGGCCAAAGCCAGCAGCCAGGAACTCCATCTGGGTCACCATTGTGGGTGACAAGGACACAACTACTTGGCCCATCTTCCGCTGACATTGTCTTTAACCTGTTGTGCCACAACGCTGCCTAGCTCCCACTAGCTAGCTTTAAATTTCTGTCTTTTAGCCGGCACCACGGCTCAATAGGCTCAATAGGCCAGGAGAAACATCTGGCTCCTGCCTTCAGACCAGCGCGGTGCGCCAGCCAGCGCGGTGGCCATTGGAGGGTGAACCAAAAAAGAAAAAAAAGAAAAATAAGAAAAAAAATTTCTTTTTCTTTTTTTTTTTTTTTTTTTTGGACAGGCAGAGTTAGACAGTGAGAGAGAGAGAGAGACAGAGACAGAGAGAAAGGTCTTACTTCCGTTGGTTCACACCCCCCCCCCCCCAAATGGCCGCTACGGCCAGGCCAGCGTGCTGCACCAATCCGAAGCCAGGAGCCAGGTGCTTCTCCTGGTCTCCCTTACGGGTGCAGGGCCCAAGCACTTGGGCCATCCTCCACTGCACTCCTGGGCCACAGCAGCGAGCTGGACTGGAAGAGGAGCAACCGGGACAGAATCCAGTGCCCCGACTGGGACTAGGACCCAGGGTGCCAGCGCCGCAGGCAGAGGATTAGCCTAGTGAGCCATGGCGCCGGCCTCTATCTGTCTTTCTTCTAAGATCTTAGGGGAGCCAAGGACCTCTTTTGGGGGCAGAAAGGAGGTGGAATGGCAGTGGATCAGAGATGTGAAAGAAGGGAGGACAGTCTTCCAGAGAGAGCAAGGAGAGGGAGAGAGAGAGAGCGAGCACTTTACTCTGCTCCCCATCAGCAGGTAGGGGTCAGAGGAGGAAGAGAGCAGACTGGGTCTCTGGGAAACAGGACAGGAGCCTGGCCTGGCTTCCCCTTCCCAGCACATGAGCAGAAATGGCTGCACAGTGAGCAGCGTCTGGGCACACAGGATCCAGCTCAGCCCACAAGAAGCTTCTGCTCCCTCCGGTGAGGCACAGAAAGAAGCAGGGGAGAGCCAGCCACCGCACCCCAAGAGACACCGCAGCACCACTCACCCTCCCATTCCAAGAGGGGTTTTGCTCCTGAGAAGTTCTCATCCACTCTCCTCTGTGCCTGGGAAGGCACTGCCCCTAAAATGGCCTTCCAAGTGTTCCAGAGAAACAACACACCCAGTCAGACCTGTGTGTACGTGTATGCGTGTGTGTGGAGATGGAGAGAGCCCTTCAGAGCTACGTGTGTGTGTGCGCGCGCATGTGTGTGTGTGTCTGTGAGTCTGTCACAATGACATACCAAAATAAACCAGTGCACCATACACACATTTTGACTGCAGCTTGACCACCCACCCTGGAACACCAGGGCAGGGAGGGATGTCAGGTCTCTGGAACCCACCTGGGAGAAGAAGTCTTCTGGCTCCCAAGGCTCGCTCCCCTGGGACTGGGGGGGAAGATGAGGAGCAACAGATAGAAGTAGATCACAGAGAAACATCGCTCCTCAGGCGGCCTTTGAGGCCTTCCTTTTGGGGTAGATATCATTCTCTACACGTGGCAGCCAAAGCCGCAGGCACGGAGGACAATGAGAAAAATTCAGTCAAGGGAACCAAAGCACGGGCGAGAGGGGGGTTGCCTGATCAAATTAGAGGTCAGGTCTGGGCCATAGTCTCCTTAAGGGAGAAGAAGACCCAGACACTAGTTTTCTTTCTTTCTTTCTTTCTTTCTTTCTTTCTTTCTTTCTTTCTTTCTTTCTTCTCTCTCTCTCTCTCTCTCTCTCTCTCTCTCTCTCTCTCTCTCTCTTTCTTTCTTTTTGAATCCAGGCACCCAAGTCAGAAAATCCACAGGGCAGTCGTGTCTACGGTTTCCTATGGGGACAAAATCCGGGGTCGATGTCGTTCAGAACAAACAACTTTCTTCTTCCACCTTTCCAGGTGAAGAAGGGGAGACTCGGGGCGGGTGGGGGTGGGGAGGGAGACCGACCGACCCCAGTCTCCAGTCTCAGATGGGCCAGCCCCATCCAAAGGCACGCCAGCAGCTTCCAAAGGAGGAAGTCCAAAGGCGCTCCACACCCAGCCCGCGCCAAACAAGCCCCCACCCCCAACCGCCCGCTGGCCCTGGAAGTTGTGACTCCATCTTAGCTCTGCCTCACCAAACCCGTGTTCAATACTGTGGCCGCTAGGTGGTGCGCGAGCCTCAGGCAAGAGAGACTCAGCTCGGCTCGGCTCGGCTCGCGCGGAGTGAGGGCCCGGTGAAGACGAAGGGAAGCAGAAATTTCACACTGAATCCTCCCTCCTTCCTTACCTGCCTCCCTCCTTCCCCATCGACTCCACATCCACAGAGACCTGTCCAAAGAGAGTCCAGGTAGGGCTATCGACAGTATCCGCTTTATTCCCAGAAACCTCCTGCTTAAAAATAACCGGTAGTCTCAAAGATGTCTGTCACCAACCAGGTTCTCCTTCTTTTCTTTACACAGAAAGATGTATTGATTTACTCGAAAGGTAGTTACAGAGACAGTCGGCTCACTCCCACAAATGGAACTACAACAGCCTGGGCTGGGCCAGGCCAAACCCAGGAGCTTGGAACTTCATCGAGGTCTCCTGTATAGGTGCAGGGGCCCAAGCACTCAGGCCATCTTTTGCTATCTTCCCAAGCACATTAGCAGGGAGTTGGACTCTGGCATCGCAGGCAGTGGCAACCTCAGGGGCCTAGGAAGCGGTTCCTTGGTCTCAAGCCTCTGCCTGCAATGCTGGCATCCCACAGCAGCATGGGTTTGAGTGCCACCTGGTCCAGGCAGGACTGATCCAGCTTAACCAGATGCCCCACAATGCTCGCATCTCTCTCTCTCTCTCTCTCTCTCTCTCTCTCTCTCTCTTTCTCTCATTCTCCTCCTCCTCCTTCTCTCCTTCCCTGTCTCTGTAATGCTGCCTCTCCAATAAGTATGTAATCCATTAAAAAGTGAAAAGAAAGTGATGGATTGTGGGATGGAATCTTCAACTATCTTCAACTAATCATTAAGATGATCCACCTCTCCCACTGGAGTACCTGGATTGGATTTTTTACTCTAGCTCCCCACCAGTGGAGATTCTGGCGTGCAGCACTGACAGTTCCCATCACTCACACCCAATAGCGTCTGACTCTATTTTTTCACCATGGGGCTTTCTAACGATCCCCACACATAGATGTCAGGGAGCCAAGTACTTGAAACCTCACCTGCTGCCTCCCAGGGCATGCCCATGCCCCTGCAGAAAGCTTGAATCAGAGGAGAGTCAGGAATCGAACCCATGTCCACTGCATGAAACGGGAGCACCCCATGCCGAAAACTCTAACCGTTGATCCGAACGCCCACCACACATCACACATTATTTCTTCAAGTTTTTTTTTTTTTAAATTTATTTTTGACAGGCAGATAGTGAGAGAGAGAGAGAGAGAGAGAGAGAGACAGAGAGAGAGAGACAGAGAGAAAGGTCTTCCTTTGCCGTTGGTTCACCCTCCAATGGCCGCCACGGCCGGCACGCTACAGCCGGCGCACCGCGCTGATCCGAAGGCAGGAGCCAGGTGCTTCTCCTGGTCTCCCATGGGGTGCAGGGCCCAAGCACTTGGGCCATCCTCCACTGCACTCCCTGGCCACAGCAGAGAGCTGGCCTGGAAGAGGGGCAACCGGGACAGGATCGGTGCCTGAACCGGGACTAGAACCCGGTGTGCCGGCGCCGCAAGGCGGAGGATTAGCCTAGTGAGCCGCGGCGCCGGCCTATTTCTTCAAGTTTTTTAAGATTCATTTATTTATTTATTTCTGAATCGGAAAGGTAAAGTGTGTGTGTGGGGGGGTAGAGAGAAACACACAGAAAGAGAGATTGCTTCCATCTGCTGGTTTCACTCCCCACCTCTTCAAACTACAGCTCTCTACAACATGCCCACCTTTGCAAATTCCCTCACAACACCGCCAAAATGAAGGAACATACTAGTGGCGGCTGTCCCACGGCTGCTCATCTGTCCTATCGCTGCCTTTGACAAAATTTCTGTGACACACGAAACATCCGAGTGACCATGTACAGCAGCAGCACCAATCTTGTGTCACCGCACTATAACAGACTAGGTAATTCTGTGAACTTCTTTTAGGATGCGGACAGAACCGACTTCCTCTGTGTATGCGTGTGTATATACATATACATATATATATATAATACACGTAAAATAAAATATATGAATATGAATAAAATATATGAATATTTAATATATAATAATATAATATATCACATTACATCATATAAATATATATCATACATATTATATTATATATAATTATATATTATAAATATATTATATTATATAATAATATATGATTATACAAAATATATTATATTAAAGATAATATATCATATATTATATAATATATAGTATATATCATATTATATTATATATATGTATCATATATAATGTATTACAAATATTATAATATATTATGTGATATATATTATATAATATGCTGTCTATTACATATTATATATAATTATATGTATAGTGTGTATATATATATATATATATATATATATATATATGTCGATCCGAAGCCAGGAGCCAGGTGCTTCCTCCTGGCCTCCCACGTGAGTGCGGGCCCAAGGACCTGGGTCATCCTTCACTGAACTCCCGGGTCACCACAGCAGAGAGCTGGACTGGAAGAGGGGCGACCGGGACAGAATCCGGCACCCCGACTGACCGGGACTAGAACCTGGTGTGCCGGCGCCACAGATGGAGGATTAGCTTAGTGAGCCGGCGCCGGCCCCCGGGGTATGGATTGTTGAAAAATCTCCTTTCACTCTTTGTCACAGGACCCACAGTCATTTACAGTGCTTCTTTTCTGATGCTCCAAATGGCTGCACTGTCAGATTTTCACATCCCTCACATCCCCACTCGACAAAGCCAGAAAACTTCCTCGCTCGTGTGAAATCTACTCCCGTCGGAAACATGTTCAACCGCACAGTTCCATGACATTTGGTACGCTCACGTCACGGTCACGTTCGTTGCTGTAGGCCTATTTTTATTTTTAAAATAAGGAGGGAGAGGAGGACACACACACACACACACACACACACAGGCTGGAGCTGGGTCAGAGACTGCATCCAGATCTCCCACATGCGCAGCAGGAGCCTAAACACTTTGGGGTATTTGTCAGACACTACCCTTCCTATTTGCCCAACGACAGCCATATCCCCCTATGGCCCCCAACCCCACCTCGCCCGCCCACTCATCGTGCCATAACAAGTCTTCCTCTGCGATTCCTTCACATTTGTCCAACTACCTCTTGTGTTAGGGTGCTGAGAAGGCACGTGAGGTCACTGATACCCTGGGCTCACGGAGGGGGACTGTGGATTTCCACGGGAAGCAGGGGGGAGAATGAGAAGTGCTCGTGAAACCCAAAGGCGAATGACCATAATCTGTCCCTCCTCCCCAGAGCAAGCACAGCTCAGCAGAGGTGTCTGTCTGTCTGTCGTCAAAATCATCCCCTGCTAGCCTTCTGTCCCGTGACTGCCAGAATTCCAGAACGGCAAGAGAATCTGCTTGGCATTCCACTGCACTGGTTCTGTCTCCTCTGAAAGACACATGTGCACACTCTATCTCAAGCAAACACACCCCAGGCCGTAAAGAAAAAAAAAGATGTCAGCCTTCAAGGCAGGGTTTCAGCTGTGGTAGCCGTCATCGTTAAGGGGACTGACTGACTGACCTTTGCCCCAGAAAGGCAGCATTCTGGAGGAGCAGGGAAAGTTGGCCATTCACTGACAAAGGCCTGAGGCGCGCGGGGGGGGGGTGGGGTGGGGGGGGTGGGGGGGGGGAGGCGGCTGAGGAGAAGAGAAAGGGAAACCCATTCACAGAGAAAAAAGCTCTGGGCTGTTTCTTCTGCATTTGAATGAAGCCAATTGAATGAGGCAGATTCCAAGTCATTGAGGGTGGGTGGGTGTGGCAAGTAGATTCCCAAGGCCAGGCTACCAGTTTCTCTCTTCAGCTGTGCCTTGCAAAGTCATCACAGTGGCAGGATAGGTGTTGGAGGAGACAAGATTCATTCAGGGAGGGTGTGTGTCCTCCCCCCATGTCTGTCCCCATGGGCACCTCTGCCCTGACTCTGGCCTAGGAAGAGGGCACGGGGCAGGGGAGTGAAATAACTGGCCAGGGATGCCAGGAACACAGCTTTCCTCCCTGCCCTTTTGCTCCTACCCTGGAACATCTTAGCTTATCCAGAGAATATTCTATAACTAGGAAGAAGGCACAAGTATATATTTTTTTCTTTTTCTTCTTGGGCATAGGTCCACACTGGTGTATTCCACCATGAGCCCATCCACAGGCATGTTTAACTTACCAGTTGTTCTTTGGCCCGAACATACGAGGCTGCTGCCAGATGCATCTCTGCTCACAGATCCTTCTGTATTAGCCTATTTGCTTGCTTATGTGCAAGGTGAAAAACAGAGAGAGAGATAGAGATAGATAGAGATGGGGTGGGGGAGAGAGAATGTGAGACATCAGGTTCACTCCCACAGATGGCCACCATGGCCAGGGTTGGGCCACGATGAACCCAGGAACCAGGAGCTTCTTCCAGGTGCCTAAGGACTTGGGATATCCTCTGATGCCACCACCCAGGCCATTATCAGGGAGCTGGATTGGAACTGGAGCGGCTAAGGCTCAAACTGGTGCCCATGTGAGATGCTGGGGGGTCACAGGCGGCTGCTGTACCTGATGCACCACAATGCCAGTCCCAGCAGTGTCTTTATATTATGAAATCTGCTTCATTCATACAAGTTGTGATGCCAGCAAATTTCTACACACAGGACCAGTGTGGTTAAGCCAGTTACAGAGAGGCAGAGGCAGAGGTCTCCCACCCACCAGTTCACATCCCAGGTGGTCGAAACACCCTGAGTTGCACCAATACGAAGCCAGGAGCCTGAGCTTTTTCCATGTCTCCCGTGGGAGTGCAGGGGCAGAAGGCAGGGGCAGAAGGACCACCTTTTACTGTTTTTGCGGACCACAGCAGAGAGCAGCCAGCTGGGATGGGATGGGATTTGAACGGGAGCCCATATGGGATGCCGGCACTGCTTGTGGCAGTTTTACCTGCTACACCACAGCACAGGCCCCCTAATAATAATAATAATAATAATAATAATAATAGTAATTCTTTTTTGAAATATTTTTATCTTTATTTTTTTTTTTATTTTTTTTACCGGAGAGTCAGAGTTACAGAGAGCCCTTCCATCTCAAACTGGAGCCACAGGCAGATGCTTAACCTACTATGCCCCAGGGTCAGCCCAATCCCCCCCCCCCTTCAGAGACTTAATTGGCCAATTCTTTTTTAAAATTAACTCACTCTTATTTATGTGAAAGAGTTTATGAGGTGATTGTCTGAGAGTTGGGAGGGGAAGAGAGATCCTCCATCTGCTGGATGGGCTCTGGGTGGCCAGGGCAAATCCAGGAGGCAAGTGCCAGGAGCTTCATCTGTCCCACATCTCCCAGCTGGGCTCGGGGACCCAAGTAGTAGGTCAATCTTCCCGTTGCTTTCCAGGTGAATTAGCAAGGAGCTGGATTGGAAATGGACCTCATATTAGTGGATCACAGAGTCACAGCTGAGCTGAGCCCCCTTAAGATTTTTTTTTTTTTCCTTCTTCTTCCCTTCCGGCCAGCGCCATGGCTCAACAGGCTAATCCTCTGCCTAGTGGCGCCGGCACACCGGGTTCTAGTCCCGGTCGGGGCGCCGGATTCTGTCCCGGTGCCCCTCTTCCAGGCCAGCTCTCTGCTATGGCCAGGGAGTGCAGTGGAGGATGGCCCAAGTGGTTGGGTCCTGCACCCCATGGGATACCAAGATAAGCACCTGGCTCCTGCCTTCGGAACAGCGAGGTGCGCCGGCCGCAGCGCGCCAGCCGCGGCGGCCATTGGAGGGTGAACCAATGGCAAAAGGAAGACCTTTCTCTCTGCCTCTCTCTCTCACTGTCCACTCTGCCTGTCAAAGAGAGAGAGAGAGAGAGAGAGAGAGAGAGAGAGAGAGAGAGAGGTCTTCCTTTTCTGTTGGTTTACCCGCCAAGGGCCGCTGCGGCTGTCGCGCTGCACCGATCCGAAGCCAGGAGCCAGGTGCTTCTCCTGGTCTCCCTTATGGGTGCAGGGCCCAAGGGAGGACTTGGGCCATCCTCCACTGCCTTCCCAGGCCACAGCAGAGAGCTGGACTGGAAGACTAGCAACCGGGACAGAATCTGGCACCCCAACCGGGACTAGAACCCGGTGTGCTGGCGCCGAAGGTGGAGGATTAGCCTAGTGAGCCACGCGCCAGCCCAAGATTATTATCATTATTATTATTTTTTTAAAGATTGCACTGTACTGGGGCCAATCCAGCTCTCTGCTATGGCCTGGGAAAGCAGTAGAAGATGGCCCAAGTCCTTGGGCCCCTGCACCCACGTGGGAGACTGGGAAGAAGCTCCTGGCTCCTGGCTTTGGAGCGGCGTAGCTCCAGCCATTGCAGCCATCTGGGCAGTGAACCAGGGGATGGAAGACTCTGCCTCTCTCTGCCTCTGCCTCTCTGTAACTCTGTGTTTTAAATAAATAAATAAATCTATCTTTCCTTCCTTTCTTTCAAATAAATAGATCTTACAAAATAAAAATTCCTGAAGTCAGGTACTCTGGAGAAGCTCTTAAAAAAAAAAAAAAAAAAAAACACAAAAAAAACACAAGGCCGGCGCCGCCACGGCTCACTAGGCTAATCCTCTGCCTTGCAGCGCCGGCACACCGGGTTCTAGTCCCTGTCGGGGCGCCGGATTCTTTTTTTTTTTTTTTAATTATTATTATTATTATTATTATTATTATTATTATTTTTGACAGGCAGAGTGGACAGTGAGAGAGAGACAGAGAGAAAGGTCTTCCTTTTTGCCGTTGGTTCACCCTCCAATGGCCGCCGCGGTAGCGCGCTGCGGCCGGCGCACCGCGCTGATCCGATGGCAGGAGCCAGGTGCTTCTCCTGGTCTCCCATGGGGTGCAGGGCCCAAGCACTTGGGCCATCCTCCACTGCACTCCCTGGCCACAGCAGAGAGCTGGCCTGGAAGAGGGGCAACCGGGACAGGATCGGTGCCCGAACCGGGACTAGAACCCGGTGTGCCGGCGCCGCAAGGCGGAGGATTAGCCTAGTGAGCCGCGGCGCCGGCCAGGGGCCATTTGGGACATCAGCATCTCATATCAGAGCATGGAGCCACACACACTGGCAGATGCTTAACCTACTATGCCCAGGGCCAGCCCATCCCCCTCCCCCCCTTTTCAGAGACTTAGTTAGCCAATTCTTTTTAAATTTAATTTATCCTTATGTATGTGGAAAAGGTATGGGGTAACTGGCTGAGGGTTGGGAGAGAAACAGAGGTCTTCCATCTGCTGGATGGGCTCTGGGTGGCCAGGGCAAATCCAGGAGGCAGGTGCCAGGAGTTTCATCTGTCCCACATCTCCCAGCTGGTTCAAGTAGTGGGTCAATCTTCCCGTGGCTTTCCAGGTGAATTAGCAAGGAGCTGGATTGGAAATGGAAGAGGAGGGACTGGAAATAGATCTCATATTAGCAGATCACGGAGTCACAGCTGAGCCGAGTCCCCTTGAGATTTTTTTTCTTTTCTTTCTTTCTTTCTTTCTTTCTTTCTTTCTTTCTTTCTTTCTTTCTTTCTTTCTTTCTTTTTTTTTTTTTTTTTTTTAAGAAAGATTGCACTGGGGGCCGGCGCTGCTGCGGTGCAGCGGGTTAACGCCTTGGCCTGAAGCGCCAGCATCCCCTATGTGTGCCAGTTTTGAGTCCCGGCTGCTCCTCTTCCAATCCAGCTCTATGTTATGGCCCGGGAAAGCAGTGGAAGATGGCCCGAGTCCTTGAGCCCCTACACCCCCCCATGCAAGACCCAGAAGAAGCTCCTGGCTCCTGGCTTCAGATCTGCGCAGTTCCAGCCATTGCAGCCAATTGGGGAGTGAACCATCAGACAAAAGACCTCTCTCACTCTCTCTGCCTCTCCTCTCTCTGTGTAACTCTTTCAAATAAGTAAGTAAGTAAGTAAATAAATAAATAAATAAATAGATCTATTTTTTTTTTCAGAGTTTTTCATTTACTTGAAAGTCAGAGTCACACAGAGGAGAGAGGAGAGGCAGAGAGAGGTCTTCCATCTGATGGCACTCCTATGTGATGCTGGTGCTTCAGGCCAGGGCATTAACCCGCTGCACTGCAGCGCCCGCCCCAAATAAATAAATCTTTTAACATTTTTTTTAAAAATAAAGATTGCGCTGTATTGGGGCCGATCCAGCTCTCTGCTATGGTGTGGGAAGGCAGCAGAAGATGGCCCAAGTCCTCCTCGGGCCCCTGCACCCATGTGGGTGACC
>NW_026909096.1:150000-167500 GCF_033115175.1 Lepus europaeus | reverse complement strand
GGGCCGCGGCCGTTAGGGCCGAAAGAGCAGCGCCCCGGTCCCCACCGCGGGGACCGGCAGACCCACCAGCACGCCTACGCTTCCCCCCCCAACAGAAGGGGCAAACGGGGCGCACGGGTGGAGCACGCCACCCAACGCACTCAGCACAGGAGGGACGGCGGCCAGGGGGTAACGGTACCCCATCAGAAGGCACGCCCCTCTCGGATCGCTAGAGAAGGCTTTCCTCACCGAAGGTGGGCCACACCCCCACTCCAACTGCCCCCTCCCCGCCGGGCCGGCAGGAGGCAAACCGAGGGAGCACCACCCGAGGCCACGCAATCGGGGCGGGGGGGGGGGGGGTCTGCGGTATAGGTAAAGAAATGGCACTTTGAGCATCCGCGGCCAGGGCCAGGGCAGGCTGGGCGCATTACCAATCCCATTCGCCACAGCCCTTCCCAGCCCCCGCACTCGTCCAGCCGGGCCGGACCACGCCGCGACCGCTCGACACACCTGGCACACACCACCCCACAGGGGGTGGCAAGCACGCAGGCATGCGCCCGCCAAGCCGATACCCCCCACACACGTGGGGACGGCACGACACCGGCAGCCTCCCTCCAGCGAGGCGAAGCACGCACGGGTCTCCCCTTCTCTTACCGCCTCGACCCCCCCAACACTCCCAAGGGGCACAGGCAGCAGCCAGAGGCAGCCACAGCAGCGACACCCGGGAGAGGGCACTGGGGGGACAGGAGCAACACCACCACTCGGCTTCAGGCACCTGAGGCACAACCTGGACCGCTCCAGGGGCACCGCACAGGCTCGCGTGGAGTCAAGGCTCCACAGCCACAGCCCACGACAGGGCGACAGCGAGGGATGCCCGCCACGTCACAGGACCCCAGCACCCCCCCGCGCGCAAAAGCACGGGGACAGCAGAGGTCGGGCCGGTTTCCGCACCCCTGCTACCCACACACCACCCACGGGTGGGGAAGGCAGAACGAGGGGCCCGCAGGCCAGAACGAGAGGCTCGGCAGCGTTCGCCATGAACGGCCGTCCCTCATCTGGAGCAGCTTAGGTCCGGCCCAGGAGAGCACCACAGCACCACATCGGTCACAGTCAGCTCGGAGTTTTAACACGTGGAGTGAGGGCGGGGGGCACGACCCGGCAAGGACAGCCACCAGTGGGGCCCGCTGCAGCCTCGCCGGCCCCCGCCTCCCACTGCAGGCGGTAGACAACCCCAGCGGAGAACGCCTGACACGCACACGTGTGGCATGAAGCCACCCCTCATCGAGGTCCTTTCAGTCAGAGGGTTGTCACAACCACCAGGCGATCGGCTCACCAGCGGCAAGGAGCGCACGCGGGTAGAGGACCCGACGCCCGCCTCACCCCCACCGCCCTCGGGCACCATAGGCCGGAGGTGGCATCACCGTCGCGGGACAACCGGGACGAACGCACACAAGCCACCGCGCGAGCCCAAGCAGGTGGCTCTCAGAAAGGAGCACGGTCGAGCACCAGCCCACTGGAAGCCCACTTTGTCCCCGTGTCCCCAACGCACGTCCGGAGTCCCCTCTCTCTGGCGACAGTCACCAGAGAACAGCGTGTCAGCACTTACCTGCAGGTCCAAAACCACAACTCCAAGTATAAAAATGTCCACGCGAGAGGGCACGGGGCTGATGCACTGGACACAGCCACCTCTGAGCTTGGGGACCCGGTCACTTGTCCCCAAAATGCCACCCATCTCTGTTAGAGCACACTCCTCTGCCACCTGGTCGACCTGGGGTGGGGGAGGGGGAATAGGGACATGAGCATGCCACCCGCCACCCGCCACCCGCCACCCGCCACCTACATCCTTAACTCACACACACACGGGCTCCAGTAGACTGGCCTCTGGCCCTCAAAAGGCAACCCAGGGGCCGGCGCCGTGGCTCAATAGGCTAATCCTCCACCTTGGGGCGCCGGCACACCGGGTTATAGTCCCGGTCGGGGCGCCGGATTCTGTCCCGGTTGCCCCTCTTCCAGGCCAGCTCTCTGCTGTGGCCCGGGAGTGCAGTGGAGGATGGCCCAAGTGCTTGGGCCCTGCACCCCATGGGAGACCAGAAGGAAGCACCTGGCTCCTGCCTTCGGATCAGCGTGGTGCGCCGGCCGCAGCGCACTGGCCGTGGCAGCCATTGGAGGGTGAACCAATGGCAACGGAGGACCTTTCTCTCTGTCTCTCTCTCTCACTGTCCGCTCTGCCTGTCAAAGGGGAAAAAAAAAAAAAAAAGCGACCTTCGATCACTCCCTGAAGGGGGACTTTGGGGAAAAAAACAAAACAAAACAAAACAAAACAAAAAAACAAAACAGTCCAGACCTTCCTTAGTGGCAAGTAGCAAGTAATTAGGGTTAGGCCCAAGTGCAGAAGGACTTCGAAGAAAGAAGAAAGAAAAAAAAAAAAAAAAAAAAAAGGAAAAACAAAGTCCCAGGCCAAGGCACCCTTCCCTCTGCCGCCCACAGATCGACATCTCCGGTCGGTCTCTGCAGTTGGTGGCAGTGGTGGCAGCAGCACTACCAGTACGTAGTGTGACAGGGTGTGCTGGTCTACCCGCCAACAGTAGCGCCACCCCAGTCTAGCCACGTTCAGGCGCGAGGCGACGCCCGCCTCCCTCCACAGCCTCCGCCTGCTCACTTGCCATCCTCCAGGCCCAATCTCCGACCAATACATCAGGCCCCCAGGTCCCAGCAGGGCAGGGACAGTCCTTCCTGCAGCTTAGGGACTTTGTCACACTCTGTCTCGGGCTCCTCGGCCACTTGTCATCCCTTGCCGGCTCCGGAGCCCGCGACAGCCATATCAAGGCGGCCACCAGGTGGAGTCCAACAACCGACACCGAGGAACCAAGGGACAGCCAGCTGGATGCATCCAGGCGGCAGGGGGACGCTCAGAACGTGTTTCTCGGCTGCCCGGGGGCAGAGAGTGTGTGGAGGGGGTCGGGGGCAGGTGTCTGCATAACCACAAAGGCTGTGGGGCATAGGTGCCCACACAGCCGAGGGTTGGGACTCAGCAGGCTGGAAATCTCAGAGCATGAAGTGCCTCCCAAAGACAGGTCTGGCCTCACCTGGCTCCGGGAGTCAGCCTGTCAGACCCCCAGGGAGGGGGTCTTCGTCTTCTCTTGGCTCACGGGGTGTGTGTGGGGAGGGAGAGGGGGGCATCGGGAAGGAGGCTCATCCTCTGGCAGCACACCATCTGTGGCAGAGGCCATCCATGGGCTTCACTATTGCCTGGGATACACTCCACAGATCACTATTTACACAGAAGTTTTAAAAAACGGGGGGGGGGGGGCGAGGGGGGAGTGGAGTGGAGTGGAGTGTGTCATATTCTTATTTTTTGTATCTGTGAACTACATCGAACCTCTTCTCTTTGTATTGATATCACATTCACATAAGAATTGATGAGAATCGTGTTGCACTCAGGACCGTGCGTTCTTCCCAGTGACCCTGGGAATCTAAAGACTTCTTTAAAAAGTCCACTTGGCCACCCAAAGGTGAAGGAAGGAAAGGAAAGGAGGAAGAAAAGACAAGAGAGTGGCAGAGAGAATTAAAAAGAGGGGAAAACATTGAAAGAACACGAGAGAGAGAGAGAGAGAGAGAGAGAGAGAGAGAGAGAGAGAGAGAATTGGAGTAAGAAGAAAAAAAAAGGAGGACGAACAGAAAGACAAAAACTAAGAAGAGAGAAAGAAAACGTAAAAAATGGGGAAAAGAAGGAATGGAAGTTTAGAAAGAAAACCGTGAGGACACGAGGACACGACAAAGAGAGGAAACACATGAGGGAAGGTGGGAGACAAAAATGAAACCAAAATAAGGAAGAGAGGAGAGAGCATGAAGATTTAAAAAGACGAGAGAGAAAGAGACAGAGAGACAGAGACAGAGACAGAGAGAGAGAAGGCAAGCAAGTGGGAAGAAAAAATAAGAAAGGGCAAAGAATATCAAGTCAAAGGGGGAGTGAGAAATAAAGTCGTGAGAAAGAGAAAGAAGCTAGAAGGAGACGGACAGACACACGGACGAGCGGGGAACAGCACGAGAGCAAGAGACAACAGGGAATAAACTGAGAAAGAGAACATAAAAGAAGGAAGGAAGGAAGGAAGGAAGGAAGGAAGGAAGGAAGGAAGGAAGGAAGGAAGGAAGAAAGAAAGAAAGAAAGAAAGAAAGAAAGAAAGAAAGAAAGAAAGAAAGAAAGAAAGAGAAAGAAAGACGCCAACGGTGACCCACAGGGGACTCAGATCACCCAGGGTGGCGCCCAAGGACCCAAGAGCCGACCCCCAGTCACAGCCCGCTCCCCGCCCCCGGCCAGCTCCCCACCCTTCTCGCGGCAGCGCGGCGGCAGCGGCGGCGGCGGCGGCGGCGGCGGCGGCGCCCCAGCCCAGAGAAAAATGCCCCCCCCCCGCCGCCCACCCCACAGCAGAAAGCTCGCCTGTGCTCCACACCGCGCATGTGCTAAACAGGCCCCCAACCACTGCGCAGCCTCCACCCCGAAGCCTCGCGATACTCAGGACACTGTTTAGTCGCCAGCGCCATTTTGGCTTTCACCGGCCACCGTGCCCGATCTGATACTGTGGTCGCTAGGTGGCGCGCGAGTATCGCCGTAGAGAGCTTTGGTTCTCTCGGCGGGGGTGGGTGGGGAGGAAGGGGGGGATGAAGGGCAGGACAGGGCAGAGGAGGCCGAGGGAGGAAGGTGAATGGGGAATGACACTGGGTCCCAGGCCCGTGAGTCAGCTCCAGATTCTCTCTCTCTCTCTCTCTCTCTCACACACACACACACACACACACACCCTTGGGCCACGTTTCTCCAGGCCTGGCTCTCCAGAAATCTCATCCAATGATGAGCGGGAGGGCCTCCCGTTAGCTGGTAGCTGGGCCAGACAGGAACACAGGCACACACTCACACTCACACTCTCACTTTCTTCAATGCAATCACTGTCTCCAGCCGGGACGGCCCGCCCTCCCTCCCTAGGTAGTACTGTTATAAAGGATGGCCCAGTATCTCCTCGATGTGTGTCTCCTTCCACCACCAGGAGTTGAAAGGAAATGCGAAGGGTCACCACTGGAAGACCGGGAGGCAGGGTGGAAGCACAACAAACCTGCCCGGCTTTCTATGTTTCTTGGAGAGATACGTTGATTTATGCAATTTTTCTTTCTTTTTTATGTGAAATGCAGTGACAAAGAGAAGGATAGAGAGAGGGGGGAGAGAGGAGAGGTAGGAGAGGTGGTGGGGGAGAGAGAGAGAGGGAGAGAGAGAGAGAGAGATCTTCCATCCACTCATTCATTTCCCAAATGCCCACAGCAGCTGAGGCTGGGCTAGGCCAAAGCCAGCAGCCAGGAACTCCATCTGGGTCACCATTGTGGGTGACAAGGACACAACTACTTGGCCCATCTTCCGCTGACATTGTCTTTAACCTGTTGTGCCACAACGCTGCCTAGCTCCCACTAGCTAGCTTTAAATTTCTGTCTTTTAGCCGGCACCACGGCTCAATAGGCTCAATAGGCCAGGAGAAACATCTGGCTCCTGCCTTCAGACCAGCGCGGTGCGCCAGCCAGCGCGGTGGCCATTGGAGGGTGAACCAAAAAAGAAAAAAAAGAAAAATAAGAAAAAAAATTTCTTTTTCTTTTTTTTTTTTTTTTTTTTGGACAGGCAGAGTTAGACAGTGAGAGAGAGAGAGAGACAGAGACAGAGAGAAAGGTCTTACTTCCGTTGGTTCACACCCCCCCCCCCCCAAATGGCCGCTACGGCCAGGCCAGCGTGCTGCACCAATCCGAAGCCAGGAGCCAGGTGCTTCTCCTGGTCTCCCTTACGGGTGCAGGGCCCAAGCACTTGGGCCATCCTCCACTGCACTCCTGGGCCACAGCAGCGAGCTGGACTGGAAGAGGAGCAACCGGGACAGAATCCAGTGCCCCGACTGGGACTAGGACCCAGGGTGCCAGCGCCGCAGGCAGAGGATTAGCCTAGTGAGCCATGGCGCCGGCCTCTATCTGTCTTTCTTCTAAGATCTTAGGGGAGCCAAGGACCTCTTTTGGGGGCAGAAAGGAGGTGGAATGGCAGTGGATCAGAGATGTGAAAGAAGGGAGGACAGTCTTCCAGAGAGAGCAAGGAGAGGGAGAGAGAGAGAGCGAGCACTTTACTCTGCTCCCCATCAGCAGGTAGGGGTCAGAGGAGGAAGAGAGCAGACTGGGTCTCTGGGAAACAGGACAGGAGCCTGGCCTGGCTTCCCCTTCCCAGCACATGAGCAGAAATGGCTGCACAGTGAGCAGCGTCTGGGCACACAGGATCCAGCTCAGCCCACAAGAAGCTTCTGCTCCCTCCGGTGAGGCACAGAAAGAAGCAGGGGAGAGCCAGCCACCGCACCCCAAGAGACACCGCAGCACCACTCACCCTCCCATTCCAAGAGGGGTTTTGCTCCTGAGAAGTTCTCATCCACTCTCCTCTGTGCCTGGGAAGGCACTGCCCCTAAAATGGCCTTCCAAGTGTTCCAGAGAAACAACACACCCAGTCAGACCTGTGTGTACGTGTATGCGTGTGTGTGGAGATGGAGAGAGCCCTTCAGAGCTACGTGTGTGTGTGCGCGCGCATGTGTGTGTGTGTCTGTGAGTCTGTCACAATGACATACCAAAATAAACCAGTGCACCATACACACATTTTGACTGCAGCTTGACCACCCACCCTGGAACACCAGGGCAGGGAGGGATGTCAGGTCTCTGGAACCCACCTGGGAGAAGAAGTCTTCTGGCTCCCAAGGCTCGCTCCCCTGGGACTGGGGGGGAAGATGAGGAGCAACAGATAGAAGTAGATCACAGAGAAACATCGCTCCTCAGGCGGCCTTTGAGGCCTTCCTTTTGGGGTAGATATCATTCTCTACACGTGGCAGCCAAAGCCGCAGGCACGGAGGACAATGAGAAAAATTCAGTCAAGGGAACCAAAGCACGGGCGAGAGGGGGGTTGCCTGATCAAATTAGAGGTCAGGTCTGGGCCATAGTCTCCTTAAGGGAGAAGAAGACCCAGACACTAGTTTTCTTTTCTTTCTTTCTTTCTTTCTTTCTTTCTTTCTTTCTTTCTTTCTTTCTTTCTTCTCTCTCTCTCTCTCTCTCTCTCTCTCTCTCTCTCTCTCTCTCTCTTTCTTTCTTTTTGAATCCAGGCACCCAAGTCAGAAAATCCACAGGGCAGTCGTGTCTACGGTTTCCTATGGGGACAAAATCCGGGGTCGATGTCGTTCAGAACAAACAACTTTCTTCTTCCACCTTTCCAGGTGAAGAAGGGGAGACTCGGGGCGGGTGGGGGTGGGGAGGGAGACCGACCGACCCCAGTCTCCAGTCTCAGATGGGCCAGCCCCATCCAAAGGCACGCCAGCAGCTTCCAAAGGAGGAAGTCCAAAGGCGCTCCACACCCAGCCCGCGCCAAACAAGCCCCCACCCCCAACCGCCCGCTGGCCCTGGAAGTTGTGACTCCATCTTAGCTCTGCCTCACCAAACCCGTGTTCAATACTGTGGCCGCTAGGTGGTGCGCGAGCCTCAGGCAAGAGAGACTCAGCTCGGCTCGGCTCGGCTCGCGCGGAGTGAGGGCCCGGTGAAGACGAAGGGAAGCAGAAATTTCACACTGAATCCTCCCTCCTTCCTTACCTGCCTCCCTCCTTCCCCATCGACTCCACATCCACAGAGACCTGTCCAAAGAGAGTCCAGGTAGGGCTATCGACAGTATCCGCTTTATTCCCAGAAACCTCCTGCTTAAAAATAACCGGTAGTCTCAAAGATGTCTGTCACCAACCAGGTTCTCCTTCTTTTCTTTACACAGAAAGATGTATTGATTTACTCGAAAGGTAGTTACAGAGACAGTCGGCTCACTCCCACAAATGGAACTACAACAGCCTGGGCTGGGCCAGGCCAAACCCAGGAGCTTGGAACTTCATCGAGGTCTCCTGTATAGGTGCAGGGGCCCAAGCACTCAGGCCATCTTTTGCTATCTTCCCAAGCACATTAGCAGGGAGTTGGACTCTGGCATCGCAGGCAGTGGCAACCTCAGGGGCCTAGGAAGCGGTTCCTTGGTCTCAAGCCTCTGCCTGCAATGCTGGCATCCCACAGCAGCATGGGTTTGAGTGCCACCTGGTCCAGGCAGGACTGATCCAGCTTAACCAGATGCCCCACAATGCTCGCATCTCTCTCTCTCTCTCTCTCTCTCTCTCTCTCTCTCTCTTTCTCTCATTCTCCTCCTCCTCCTTCTCTCCTTCCCTGTCTCTGTAATGCTGCCTCTCCAATAAGTATGTAATCCATTAAAAAGTGAAAAGAAAGTGATGGATTGTGGGATGGAATCTTCAACTATCTTCAACTAATCATTAAGATGATCCACCTCTCCCACTGGAGTACCTGGATTGGATTTTTTACTCTAGCTCCCCACCAGTGGAGATTCTGGCGTGCAGCACTGACAGTTCCCATCACTCACACCCAATAGCGTCTGACTCTATTTTTTCACCATGGGGCTTTCTAACGATCCCCACACATAGATGTCAGGGAGCCAAGTACTTGAAACCTCACCTGCTGCCTCCCAGGGCATGCCCATGCCCCTGCAGAAAGCTTGAATCAGAGGAGAGTCAGGAATCGAACCCATGTCCACTGCATGAAACGGGAGCACCCCATGCCGAAAACTCTAACCGTTGATCCGAACGCCCACCACACATCACACATTATTTCTTCAAGTTTTTTTTTTTTTAAATTTATTTTTGACAGGCAGATAGTGAGAGAGAGAGAGAGAGAGAGAGAGAGACAGAGAGAGAGAGACAGAGAGAAAGGTCTTCCTTTGCCGTTGGTTCACCCTCCAATGGCCGCCACGGCCGGCACGCTACAGCCGGCGCACCGCGCTGATCCGAAGGCAGGAGCCAGGTGCTTCTCCTGGTCTCCCATGGGGTGCAGGGCCCAAGCACTTGGGCCATCCTCCACTGCACTCCCTGGCCACAGCAGAGAGCTGGCCTGGAAGAGGGGCAACCGGGACAGGATCGGTGCCTGAACCGGGACTAGAACCCGGTGTGCCGGCGCCGCAAGGCGGAGGATTAGCCTAGTGAGCCGCGGCGCCGGCCTATTTCTTCAAGTTTTTTAAGATTCATTTATTTATTTATTTCTGAATCGGAAAGGTAAAGTGTGTGTGTGGGGGGGTAGAGAGAAACACACAGAAAGAGAGATTGCTTCCATCTGCTGGTTTCACTCCCCACCTCTTCAAACTACAGCTCTCTACAACATGCCCACCTTTGCAAATTCCCTCACAACACCGCCAAAATGAAGGAACATACTAGTGGCGGCTGTCCCACGGCTGCTCATCTGTCCTATCGCTGCCTTTGACAAAATTTCTGTGACACACGAAACATCCGAGTGACCATGTACAGCAGCAGCACCAATCTTGTGTCACCGCACTATAACAGACTAGGTAATTCTGTGAACTTCTTTTAGGATGCGGACAGAACCGACTTCCTCTGTGTATGCGTGTGTATATACATATACATATATATATATAATACACGTAAAATAAAATATATGAATATGAATAAAATATATGAATATTTAATATATAATAATATAATATATCACATTACATCATATAAATATATATCATACATATTATATTATATATAATTATATATTATAAATATATTATATTATATAATAATATATGATTATACAAAATATATTATATTAAAGATAATATATCATATATTATATAATATATAGTATATATCATATTATATTATATATATGTATCATATATAATGTATTACAAATATTATAATATATTATGTGATATATATTATATAATATGCTGTCTATTACATATTATATATAATTATATGTATAGTGTGTATATATATATATATATATATATATATATATGTCGATCCGAAGCCAGGAGCCAGGTGCTTCCTCCTGGCCTCCCACGTGAGTGCGGGCCCAAGGACCTGGGTCATCCTTCACTGAACTCCCGGGTCACCACAGCAGAGAGCTGGACTGGAAGAGGGGCGACCGGGACAGAATCCGGCACCCCGACTGACCGGGACTAGAACCTGGTGTGCCGGCGCCACAGATGGAGGATTAGCTTAGTGAGCCGGCGCCGGCCCCCGGGGTATGGATTGTTGAAAAATCTCCTTTCACTCTTTGTCACAGGACCCACAGTCATTTACAGTGCTTCTTTTCTGATGCTCCAAATGGCTGCACTGTCAGATTTTCACATCCCTCACATCCCCACTCGACAAAGCCAGAAAACTTCCTCGCTCGTGTGAAATCTACTCCCGTCGGAAACATGTTCAACCGCACAGTTCCATGACATTTGGTACGCTCACGTCACGGTCACGTTCGTTGCTGTAGGCCTATTTTTATTTTTAAAATAAGGAGGGAGAGGAGGACACACACACACACACACACACACAGGCTGGAGCTGGGTCAGAGACTGCATCCAGATCTCCCACATGCGCAGCAGGAGCCTAAACACTTTGGGGTATTTGTCAGACACTACCCTTCCTATTTGCCCAACGACAGCCATATCCCCCTATGGCCCCCAACCCCACCTCGCCCGCCCACTCATCGTGCCATAACAAGTCTTCCTCTGCGATTCCTTCACATTTGTCCAACTACCTCTTGTGTTAGGGTGCTGAGAAGGCACGTGAGGTCACTGATACCCTGGGCTCACGGAGGGGGACTGTGGATTTCCACGGGAAGCAGGGGGGAGAATGAGAAGTGCTCGTGAAACCCAAAGGCGAATGACCATAATCTGTCCCTCCTCCCCAGAGCAAGCACAGCTCAGCAGAGGTGTCTGTCTGTCTGTCGTCAAAATCATCCCCTGCTAGCCTTCTGTCCCGTGACTGCCAGAATTCCAGAACGGCAAGAGAATCTGCTTGGCATTCCACTGCACTGGTTCTGTCTCCTCTGAAAGACACATGTGCACACTCTATCTCAAGCAAACACACCCCAGGCCGTAAAGAAAAAAAAAGATGTCAGCCTTCAAGGCAGGGTTTCAGCTGTGGTAGCCGTCATCGTTAAGGGGACTGACTGACTGACCTTTGCCCCAGAAAGGCAGCATTCTGGAGGAGCAGGGAAAGTTGGCCATTCACTGACAAAGGCCTGAGGCGCGCGGGGGGGGGGTGGGGTGGGGGGGGTGGGGGGGGGGAGGCGGCTGAGGAGAAGAGAAAGGGAAACCCATTCACAGAGAAAAAAGCTCTGGGCTGTTTCTTCTGCATTTGAATGAAGCCAATTGAATGAGGCAGATTCCAAGTCATTGAGGGTGGGTGGGTGTGGCAAGTAGATTCCCAAGGCCAGGCTACCAGTTTCTCTCTTCAGCTGTGCCTTGCAAAGTCATCACAGTGGCAGGATAGGTGTTGGAGGAGACAAGATTCATTCAGGGAGGGTGTGTGTCCTCCCCCCATGTCTGTCCCCATGGGCACCTCTGCCCTGACTCTGGCCTAGGAAGAGGGCACGGGGCAGGGGAGTGAAATAACTGGCCAGGGATGCCAGGAACACAGCTTTCCTCCCTGCCCTTTTGCTCCTACCCTGGAACATCTTAGCTTATCCAGAGAATATTCTATAACTAGGAAGAAGGCACAAGTATATATTTTTTTCTTTTTCTTCTTGGGCATAGGTCCACACTGGTGTATTCCACCATGAGCCCATCCACAGGCATGTTTAACTTACCAGTTGTTCTTTGGCCCGAACATACGAGGCTGCTGCCAGATGCATCTCTGCTCACAGATCCTTCTGTATTAGCCTATTTGCTTGCTTATGTGCAAGGTGAAAAACAGAGAGAGAGATAGAGATAGATAGAGATGGGGTGGGGGAGAGAGAATGTGAGACATCAGGTTCACTCCCACAGATGGCCACCATGGCCAGGGTTGGGCCACGATGAACCCAGGAACCAGGAGCTTCTTCCAGGTGCCTAAGGACTTGGGATATCCTCTGATGCCACCACCCAGGCCATTATCAGGGAGCTGGATTGGAACTGGAGCGGCTAAGGCTCAAACTGGTGCCCATGTGAGATGCTGGGGGGTCACAGGCGGCTGCTGTACCTGATGCACCACAATGCCAGTCCCAGCAGTGTCTTTATATTATGAAATCTGCTTCATTCATACAAGTTGTGATGCCAGCAAATTTCTACACACAGGACCAGTGTGGTTAAGCCAGTTACAGAGAGGCAGAGGCAGAGGTCTCCCACCCACCAGTTCACATCCCAGGTGGTCGAAACACCCTGAGTTGCACCACCAATACGAAGCCAGGAGCCTGAGCTTTTTCCATGTCTCCCGTGGGAGTGCAGGGGCAGAAGGCAGGGGCAGAAGGACCACCTTTTACTGTTTTTGCGGACCACAGCAGAGAGCAGCCAGCTGGGATGGGATGGGATTTGAACGGGAGCCCATATGGGATGCCGGCACTGCTTGTGGCAGTTTTACCTGCTACACCACAGCACAGGCCCCCTAATAATAATAATAATAATAATAATAATAATAGTAATTCTTTTTTGAAATATTTTTATCTTTATTTTTTTTTTTATTTTTTTTACCGGAGAGTCAGAGTTACAGAGAGCCCTTCCATCTCAAACTGGAGCCACAGGCAGATGCTTAACCTACTATGCCCCAGGGTCAGCCCAATCCCCCCCCCCCTTCAGAGACTTAATTGGCCAATTCTTTTTTAAAATTAACTCACTCTTATTTATGTGAAAGAGTTTATGAGGTGATTGTCTGAGAGTTGGGAGGGGAAGAGAGATCCTCCATCTGCTGGATGGGCTCTGGGTGGCCAGGGCAAATCCAGGAGGCAAGTGCCAGGAGCTTCATCTGTCCCACATCTCCCAGCTGGGCTCGGGGACCCAAGTAGTAGGTCAATCTTCCCGTTGCTTTCCAGGTGAATTAGCAAGGAGCTGGATTGGAAATGGACCTCATATTAGTGGATCACAGAGTCACAGCTGAGCTGAGCCCCCTTAAGATTTTTTTTTTTTTCCTTCTTCTTCCCTTCCGGCCAGCGCCATGGCTCAACAGGCTAATCCTCTGCCTAGTGGCGCCGGCACACCGGGTTCTAGTCCCGGTCGGGGCGCCGGATTCTGTCCCGGTGCCCCTCTTCCAGGCCAGCTCTCTGCTATGGCCAGGGAGTGCAGTGGAGGATGGCCCAAGTGGTTGGGTCCTGCACCCCATGGGATACCAAGATAAGCACCTGGCTCCTGCCTTCGGAACAGCGAGGTGCGCCGGCCGCAGCGCGCCAGCCGCGGCGGCCATTGGAGGGTGAACCAATGGCAAAAGGAAGACCTTTCTCTCTGCCTCTCTCTCTCACTGTCCACTCTGCCTGTCAAGAGAGAGAGAGAGAGAGAGAGAGAGAGAGAGAGAGAGAGAGAGAGGTCTTCCTTTTCTGTTGGTTTACCCGCCAAGGGCCGCTGCGGCTGTCGCGCTGCACCGATCCGAAGCCAGGAGCCAGGTGCTTCTCCTGGTCTCCCTTATGGGTGCAGGGCCCAAGGGAGGACTTGGGCCATCCTCCACTGCCTTCCCAGGCCACAGCAGAGAGCTGGACTGGAAGACTAGCAACCGGGACAGAATCTGGCACCCCAACCGGGACTAGAACCCGGTGTGCTGGCGCCGAAGGTGGAGGATTAGCCTAGTGAGCCACGCGCCAGCCCAAGATTATTATCATTATTATTATTTTTTTAAAGATTGCACTGTACTGGGGCCAATCCAGCTCTCTGCTATGGCCTGGGAAAGCAGTAGAAGATGGCCCAAGTCCTTGGGCCCCTGCACCCACGTGGGAGACTGGGAAGAAGCTCCTGGCTCCTGGCTTTGGAGCGGCGTAGCTCCAGCCATTGCAGCCATCTGGGCAGTGAACCAGGGGATGGAAGACTCTGCCTCTCTCTGCCTCTGCCTCTCTGTAACTCTGTGTTTTAAATAAATAAATAAATCTATCTTTCCTTCCTTTCTTTCAAATAAATAGATCTTACAAAATAAAAATTCCTGAAGTCAGGTACTCTGGAGAAGCTCTTAAAAAAAAAAAAAAAAAAAAACACAAAAAAAACACAAGGCCGGCGCCGCCACGGCTCACTAGGCTAATCCTCTGCCTTGCAGCGCCGGCACACCGGGTTCTAGTCCCTGTCGGGGCGCCGGATTCTTTTTTTTTTTTTTTAATTATTATTATTATTATTATTATTATTATTATTATTTTTGACAGGCAGAGTGGACAGTGAGAGAGAGACAGAGAGAAAGGTCTTCCTTTTTGCCGTTGGTTCACCCTCCAATGGCCGCCGCGGTAGCGCGCTGCGGCCGGCGCACCGCGCTGATCCGATGGCAGGAGCCAGGTGCTTCTCCTGGTCTCCCATGGGGTGCAGGGCCCAAGCACTTGGGCCATCCTCCACTGCACTCCCTGGCCACAGCAGAGAGCTGGCCTGGAAGAGGGGCAACCGGGACAGGATCGGTGCCCGAACCGGGACTAGAACCCGGTGTGCCGGCGCCGCAAGGCGGAGGATTAGCCTAGTGAGCCGCGGCGCCGGCCAGGGGCCATTTGGGACATCAGCATCTCATATCAGAGCATGGAGCCACACACACTGGCAGATGCTTAACCTACTATGCCCAGGGCCAGCCCATCCCCCTCCCCCCCTTTTCAGAGACTTAGTTAGCCAATTCTTTTTAAATTTAATTTATCCTTATGTATGTGGAAAAGGTATGGGGTAACTGGCTGAGGGTTGGGAGAGAAACAGAGGTCTTCCATCTGCTGGATGGGCTCTGGGTGGCCAGGGCAAATCCAGGAGGCAGGTGCCAGGAGTTTCATCTGTCCCACATCTCCCAGCTGGTTCAAGTAGTGGGTCAATCTTCCCGTGGCTTTCCAGGTGAATTAGCAAGGAGCTGGATTGGAAATGGAAGAGGAGGGACTGGAAATAGATCTCATATTAGCAGATCACGGAGTCACAGCTGAGCCGAGTCCCCTTGAGATTTTTTTTCTTTTTCTTTCTTTCTTTCTTTCTTTCTTTCTTTCTTTCTTTCTTTCTTTCTTTCTTTCTTTCTTTTTTTTTTTTTTTTTTTTTAAGAAAGATTGCACTGGGGGCCGGCGCTGCTGCGGTGCAGCGGGTTAACGCCTTGGCCTGAAGCGCCAGCATCCCCTATGTGTGCCAGTTTTGAGTCCCGGCTGCTCCTCTTCCAATCCAGCTCTATGTTATGGCCCGGGAAAGCAGTGGAAGATGGCCCGAGTCCTTGAGCCCCTACACCCCCCCATGCAAGACCCAGAAGAAGCTCCTGGCTCCTGGCTTCAGATCTGCGCAGTTCCAGCCATTGCAGCCAATTGGGGAGTGAACCATCAGACAAAAGACCTCTCTCACTCTCTCTGCCTCTCCTCTCTCTGTGTAACTCTTTCAAATAAGTAAGTAAGTAAGTAAATAAATAAATAAATAAATAGATCTATTTTTTTTTTCAGAGTTTTTCATTTACTTGAAAGTCAGAGTCACACAGAGAGAGGAGAGGCAGAGAGAGGTCTTCCATCTGATGGCACTCCTATGTGATGCTGGTGCTTCAGGCCAGGGCATTAACCCGCTGCACTGCAGCGCCCGCCCCAAATAAATAAATCTTTTAACATTTTTTTTAAAAATAAAGATTGCGCTGTATTGGGGCCGATCCAGCTCTCTGCTATGGTGTGGGAAGGCAGCAGAAGATGGCCCAAGTCCTCCTCGGGCCCCTGCACCCATGTGGGTGACCTGGAAGAAGCTCCTGGCTCCTGGCTTTGGATCAGCATGGCTCCGGCCATTGCAGCCATCTGGAGGTGAACCAGGGGATGGAAGACTCTGTCTCTGTCTCTGTCTCTGCCTCTCTATAACTGTTTCCAATACATAACTAAAAAAAAAAAAAAAGCAATCTTCCTTCCTTCCTTCCTTCCTACCTAATAAATAGATCTTATGAAAGAAAAATTTCTGAAGACAGGTACCCTGGAGAAGTACTTAAAAAATAAATAAATAAAATACCACTTGGAACATTAGCATCTTATATCAGAGTGTGGGCTCTTCCTACTTCTTGCTAAAATGTCTTGACCTGGTCCAGTCCCACCTACTGTGGGGCACTTATTTCTTAAGATGGCTTGATTGATTTAGAACACGTAGTGTTCAATTTCTGCACCTACTGACCTTCCTTTTAGATTCAAAAGGGCTCCGCTATCCTGGTAGGAAAGATTCCATTTTGAGTCCAGATGCATGATTTTTCTGGTACTCTGCCTTGGAAGGAAGGAAGGAAGGAAGGAAGGAAGGAAGGAAGGAAGGAAGGAAGGAAGGAAGGAAAATTTTTGAATCGTGATTTTTTTGGGCATTCTGCCTCATGATAGATAGATAGATAGATAGATAGATGACAGAGTTTGAATTGGTACTTTTTGATGCTCTGCCTCCAAATAAATCAACATTCATTTTTGAATTGTGATTTTTTTTCCGGATGCTCTAGATAGATAGATAGATAGATAGCCGTGTTGGAAGGAAGGGAGGGAGGGAGGGAGGGAGGGAGGGAGGGAGATTGTTTTCATCCACTGGTTCCTGGCTCTCCTATCTATGTCATCTCTCTCCCTTCATATAAGGAAAAGGTGCTCCCAGGACCTATTCATGGGAAGCTGTATGTTAAGCAGAGCAGCCAAGCAGAACTCAAAGCGGCAGGCATCCCAAACGTAACTCACCAGGGCATAATGACACCCCCCTCCCCAACTGCCTCACTCCGGTGTTTTTCACCCTTAGCATTTTCAGCTTTCCAAAGATCACTACGATTGAGCAGACCTGGGTGCTGACCCGCCACCCAGTGTTCAATTTCTGCACCTATTGACCTTCCTTTTAGATTCAAAATGGCTCCTGACACTCTGGCACTAAAGACTCCATTTTGAGTTCAAATGACTTCTCCCACCCGCCGCGCCCCGCCCCGCCCCGCCGCGCCCCACCGCACCCCACCACACCCCGCCGCGGCCCCCATCCAGTGGCATCGATGACTGTAAATTAGGATTATAAGGAAGATGTCCATCCGTGATACCAACCTTGATTAAGGAAAAAAAAAAAAAAGTCCCATCTGGGGCTTGTCATGGTCGTGCACACACCACCCCCACCCCTGACATAGGCATCCCTATGGATGGAGAAAGCAGCAGTTTGAGTCCCGGCTGCACTCCATGAAATCCAGCTCCCTGCTAATGGTGTGGGATGGGAATACAGTACCATGTCGCCCAAGTGCAAATGTAAATCTGTGAAAGAGACATGAGTGGGTGTGGGATATTTCTGATGCTCTGCCTTGCTATCAACAATCACTTTTGGTGTTCAGCACCAGCCCTGAAATAGTCATGTTTGAATCATGGCATTTCTGGTACTCCGCTTCACAATAAACAAATCAATAATTGCTTTTGATTCGTGATTTTTTTGATCGATCGATCGATCATAGATAATCGTGTTTGAACTGAGATGTCTGCCTTTCAGTGAATGAATGAATGAATGAATGAAGAGTTAGATAATGGCGTAGGAATTTTAGATTTTTCTGATGCTCTGCCTTGCACTAAAGAAATAAGTAAT
>NW_026909096.1:120000-135000 GCF_033115175.1 Lepus europaeus | reverse complement strand
CACGGGATCTCACCGCCAGCACCCTCCGAGGGCAAGGGCGGTCCCGCGGGATGGGGAGGCGGCACCTGACGCGGCCAACCGGGGGCCGTCGTGCCTCAGCCACTGCCAGCCAACACACGTCCTCACGTGGGGAAAACCACCGGCCACCGCCACCGCCACCGGTCACGGACAGACCCCAACCCCACAAAGCCCCCACAGGCACGCGGGGAGCAGAGCCTTCAAAGAGTCCACCCTCCCCCGGAGGGGGGGAGGGCGAACGGCCCAGCCCGCCGAGGCAGCGAGGGGGGGTGGGGGCCGCACCGGGGCCACGGAGGGCGAGGCACCGGAGGCGCGAGGGAGAGGACGCGGGAATCGCCTCGGGCCACAAAAGCCGGACCCCGCCGGGGAAACGGACACGGGATCGCACCGCCACACGCCAGGGCGGCCCCGCGACGGCCAGGGACACCGGAGCCCGCCTCCGGCGACCCTCCGCGTCTTCTCCCACGCGCACCCGGGAGCCCCGCCGCCGGGGCGCCTCCACGCGACGTCGCCAACAACCGCACACGCCGAACGGCCCTCGCGCCGCCTCCCGCCCAGCCAACCGTCCGGATCCCCGTTCCCGGGAAGCGCCGCGACCCCGAGGGAACGCTCCCCAGGGGCGACCACGCGGCCGAGGGGGAAGAGAGGGCTGGGCCCAAGCCCAACACACGTGCCGACCGCCGCCCCGATGACGGCCAGTCGCAGCCCGGGGTGGCGAGCAGGGGAAGCAGGGAGCCGCCCGCTCGCGCCACAGCCCCGGGGACGCGCAGGACAGACCACGCGCGCCCCCGCCCAGCCCCGGCCGACAAGGCAAACACGGAGAGTGACACGGAAGGCACGCGCACGCACGGGCGCGCGCGCCGGCCCCAAACACGAACGAGCGACGGACCGCCAGCCCGGCCCGGCGGGACCCTCCCCCAACACGGAGGGGGGAGGCGCGGGCCGCGGCCGTTAGGGCCGAAAGAGCAGCGCCCCGGTCCCCACCGCGGGGACCGGCAGACCCACCAGCACGCCTACGCTTCCCCCCCCAACAGAAGGGGCAAACGGGGCGCACGGGTGGAGCACGCCACCCAACGCACTCAGCACAGGAGGGACGGCGGCCAGGGGGTAACGGTACCCCATCAGAAGGCACGCCCCTCTCGGATCGCTAGAGAAGGCTTTCCTCACCGAAGGTGGGCCACACCCCCACTCCAACTGCCCCCTCCCCGCCGGGCCGGCAGGAGGCAAACCGAGGGAGCACCACCCGAGGCCACGCAATCGGGGCGGGGGGGGGGGGGGGTCTGCGGTATAGGTAAAGAAATGGCACTTTGAGCATCCGCGGCCAGGGCCAGGGCAGGCTGGGCGCCCATCCTCCAGGCCCAATCTCCGACCAATACATCAGGCCCCCAGGTCCCAGCAGGGCAGGGACAGTCCTTCCTGCAGCTTAGGGACTTTGTCACACTCTGTCTCGGGCTCCTCGGCCACTTGTCATCCCTTGCCGGCTCCGGAGCCCGCGACAGCCATATCAAGGCGGCCACCAGGTGGAGTCCAACAACCGACACCGAGGAACCAAGGGACAGCCAGCTGGATGCATCCAGGCGGCAGGGGGACGCTCAGAACGTGTTTCTCGGCTGCCCGGGGGCAGAGAGTGTGTGGAGGGGGTCGGGGGCAGGTGTCTGCATAACCACAAAGGCTGTGGGGCATAGGTGCCCACACAGCCGAGGGTTGGGACTCAGCAGGCTGGAAATCTCAGAGCATGAAGTGCCTCCCAAAGACAGGTCTGGCCTCACCTGGCTCCGGGAGTCAGCCTGTCAGACCCCCAGGGAGGGGGTCTTCGTCTTCTCTTGGCTCACGGGGTGTGTGTGGGGAGGGAGAGGGGGGCATCGGGAAGGAGGCTCATCCTCTGGCAGCACACCATCTGTGGCAGAGGCCATCCATGGGCTTCACTATTGCCTGGGATACACTCCACAGATCACTATTTACACAGAAGTTTTAAAAAACGGGGGGGGGGGGGGGCGAGGGGGGAGTGGAGTGGAGTGGAGTGTGTCATTTCTTATTTTTTGTATCTGTGAACTACATCGAACCTCTTCTCTTTGTATTGATATCACATTCACATAAGAATTGATGAGAATCGTGTTGCACTCAGGACCGTGCGTTCTTCCCAGTGACCCTGGGAATCTAAAGACTTCTTTAAAAAGTCCACTTGGCCACCCAAAGGTGAAGGAAGGAAAGGAAAGGAGGAAGAAAAGACAAGAGAGTGGCAGAGAGAATTAAAAAGAGGGGAAAACATTGAAAGAACACGAGAGAGAGAGAGAGAGAGAGAGAGAGAGAGAGAGAAATTGGAGTAAGAAGAAAAAAAAAGGAGGACGAACAGAAAGACAAAAACTAAGAAGAGAGAAAGAAAACGTAAAAAATGGGGAAAAGAAGGAATGGAAGTTTAGAAAGAAAACCGTGAGGACACGAGGACACGACAAAGAGAGGAAACACATGAGGGAAGGTGGGAGACAAAAATGAAACCAAAATAAGGAAGAGAGGAGAGAGCATGAAGATTTAAAAAGACGAGAGAGAAAGAGACAGAGAGACAGAGACAGAGACAGAGAGAGAGAAGGCAAGCAAGTGGGAAGAAAAAATAAGAAAGGGCAAAGAATATCAAGTCAAAGGGGGAGTGAGAAATAAAGTCGTGAGAAAGAGAAAGAAGCTAGAAGGAGACGGACAGACACACGGACGAGCGGGGAACAGCACGAGAGCAAGAGACAACAGGGAATAAACTGAGAAAGAGAACATAAAAGAAGGAAGGAAGGAAGGAAGGAAGGAAGGAAGGAAGGAAGGAAGGAAGGAAGGAAGGAAGGAAGAGAAGAAAGAAAGAAAGAAAGAAAGAAAGAAAGAAAGAAAGAAAGAAAGAAAGAAAGAGAAAGAAAGACGCCAACGGTGACCCACAGGGGACTCAGATCACCCAGGGTGGCGCCCAAGGACCCAAGAGCCGACCCCCAGTCACAGCCCGCTCCCCGCCCCCGGCCAGCTCCCCACCCTTCTCGCGGCAGCGCGGCGGCAGCGGCGGCGGCGGCGGCGGCGGCGGCGGCGCCCCAGCCCAGAGAAAAATGCCCCCCCCCCGCCGCCCACCCCACAGCAGAAAGCTCGCCTGTGCTCCACACCGCGCATGTGCTAAACAGGCCCCCAACCACTGCGCAGCCTCCACCCCGAAGCCTCGCGATACTCAGGACACTGTTTAGTCGCCAGCGCCATTTTGGCTTTCACCGGCCACCGTGCCCGATCTGATACTGTGGTCGCTAGGTGGCGCGCGAGTATCGCCGTAGAGAGCTTTGGTTCTCTCGGCGGGGGTGGGTGGGGAGGAAGGGGGGGATGAAGGGCAGGACAGGGCAGAGGAGGCCGAGGGAGGAAGGTGAATGGGGAATGACACTGGGTCCCAGGCCCGTGAGTCAGCTCCAGATTCTCTCTCTCTCTCTCTCTCTCTCACACACACACACACACACACACACCCTTGGGCCACGTTTCTCCAGGCCTGGCTCTCCAGAAATCTCATCCAATGATGAGCGGGAGGGCCTCCCGTTAGCTGGTAGCTGGGCCAGACAGGAACACAGGCACACACTCACACTCACACTCTCACTTTCTTCAATGCAATCACTGTCTCCAGCCGGGACGGCCCGCCCTCCCTCCCTAGGTAGTACTGTTATAAAGGATGGCCCAGTATCTCCTCGATGTGTGTCTCCTTCCACCACCAGGAGTTGAAAGGAAATGCGAAGGGTCACCACTGGAAGACCGGGAGGCAGGGTGGAAGCACAACAAACCTGCCCGGCTTTCTATGTTTCTTGGAGAGATACGTTGATTTATGCAATTTTTCTTTCTTTTTTATGTGAAATGCAGTGACAAAGAGAAGGATAGAGAGAGGGGGGAGAGAGGAGAGGTAGGAGAGGTGGTGGGGGAGAGAGAGAGAGGGAGAGAGAGAGAGAGAGATCTTCCATCCACTCATTCATTTCCCAAATGCCCACAGCAGCTGAGGCTGGGCTAGGCCAAAGCCAGCAGCCAGGAACTCCATCTGGGTCACCATTGTGGGTGACAAGGACACAACTACTTGGCCCATCTTCCGCTGACATTGTCTTTAACCTGTTGTGCCACAACGCTGCCTAGCTCCCACTAGCTAGCTTTAAATTTCTGTCTTTTAGCCGGCACCACGGCTCAATAGGCTCAATAGGCCAGGAGAAACATCTGGCTCCTGCCTTCAGACCAGCGCGGTGCGCCAGCCAGCGCGGTGGCCATTGGAGGGTGAACCAAAAAAGAAAAAAAAGAAAAATAAGAAAAAAAATTTCTTTTTCTTTTTTTTTTTTTTTTTTTTGGACAGGCAGAGTTAGACAGTGAGAGAGAGAGAGAGACAGAGACAGAGAGAAAGGTCTTACTTCCGTTGGTTCACACCCCCCCCCCCCCAAATGGCCGCTACGGCCAGGCCAGCGTGCTGCACCAATCCGAAGCCAGGAGCCAGGTGCTTCTCCTGGTCTCCCTTACGGGTGCAGGGCCCAAGCACTTGGGCCATCCTCCACTGCACTCCTGGGCCACAGCAGCGAGCTGGACTGGAAGAGGAGCAACCGGGACAGAATCCAGTGCCCCGACTGGGACTAGGACCCAGGGTGCCAGCGCCGCAGGCAGAGGATTAGCCTAGTGAGCCATGGCGCCGGCCTCTATCTGTCTTTCTTCTAAGATCTTAGGGGAGCCAAGGACCTCTTTTGGGGGCAGAAAGGAGGTGGAATGGCAGTGGATCAGAGATGTGAAAGAAGGGAGGACAGTCTTCCAGAGAGAGCAAGGAGAGGGAGAGAGAGAGAGCGAGCACTTTACTCTGCTCCCCATCAGCAGGTAGGGGTCAGAGGAGGAAGAGAGCAGACTGGGTCTCTGGGAAACAGGACAGGAGCCTGGCCTGGCTTCCCCTTCCCAGCACATGAGCAGAAATGGCTGCACAGTGAGCAGCGTCTGGGCACACAGGATCCAGCTCAGCCCACAAGAAGCTTCTGCTCCCTCCGGTGAGGCACAGAAAGAAGCAGGGGAGAGCCAGCCACCGCACCCCAAGAGACACCGCAGCACCACTCACCCTCCCATTCCAAGAGGGGTTTTGCTCCTGAGAAGTTCTCATCCACTCTCCTCTGTGCCTGGGAAGGCACTGCCCCTAAAATGGCCTTCCAAGTGTTCCAGAGAAACAACACACCCAGTCAGACCTGTGTGTACGTGTATGCGTGTGTGTGGAGATGGAGAGAGCCCTTCAGAGCTACGTGTGTGTGTGCGCGCGCATGTGTGTGTGTGTCTGTGAGTCTGTCACAATGACATACCAAAATAAACCAGTGCACCATACACACATTTTGACTGCAGCTTGACCACCCACCCTGGAACACCAGGGCAGGGAGGGATGTCAGGTCTCTGGAACCCACCTGGGAGAAGAAGTCTTCTGGCTCCCAAGGCTCGCTCCCCTGGGACTGGGGGGGAAGATGAGGAGCAACAGATAGAAGTAGATCACAGAGAAACATCGCTCCTCAGGCGGCCTTTGAGGCCTTCCTTTTGGGGTAGATATCATTCTCTACACGTGGCAGCCAAAGCCGCAGGCACGGAGGACAATGAGAAAAATTCAGTCAAGGGAACCAAAGCACGGGCGAGAGGGGGGTTGCCTGATCAAATTAGAGGTCAGGTCTGGGCCATAGTCTCCTTAAGGGAGAAGAAGACCCAGACACTAGTTTTCTTTCTTTCTTTCTTTCTTTCTTTCTTTCTTTCTTTCTTTCTTTCTTTCTCTTCTCTCTCTCTCTCTCTCTCTCTCTCTCTCTCTCTCTCTCTCTCTCTCTTTCTTTTTGAATCCAGGCACCCAAGTCAGAAAATCCACAGGGCAGTCGTGTCTACGGTTTCCTATGGGGACAAAATCCGGGGTCGATGTCGTTCAGAACAAACAACTTTCTTCTTCCACCTTTCCAGGTGAAGAAGGGGAGACTCGGGGCGGGTGGGGGTGGGGAGGGAGACCGACCGACCCCAGTCTCCAGTCTCAGATGGGCCAGCCCCATCCAAAGGCACGCCAGCAGCTTCCAAAGGAGGAAGTCCAAAGGCGCTCCACACCCAGCCCGCGCCAAACAAGCCCCCACCCCCAACCGCCCGCTGGCCCTGGAAGTTGTGACTCCATCTTAGCTCTGCCTCACCAAACCCGTGTTCAATACTGTGGCCGCTAGGTGGTGCGCGAGCCTCAGGCAAGAGAGACTCAGCTCGGCTCGGCTCGGCTCGCGCGGAGTGAGGGCCCGGTGAAGACGAAGGGAAGCAGAAATTTCACACTGAATCCTCCCTCCTTCCTTACCTGCCTCCCTCCTTCCCCATCGACTCCACATCCACAGAGACCTGTCCAAAGAGAGTCCAGGTAGGGCTATCGACAGTATCCGCTTTATTCCCAGAAACCTCCTGCTTAAAAATAACCGGTAGTCTCAAAGATGTCTGTCACCAACCAGGTTCTCCTTCTTTTCTTTACACAGAAAGATGTATTGATTTACTCGAAAGGTAGTTACAGAGACAGTCGGCTCACTCCCACAAATGGAACTACAACAGCCTGGGCTGGGCCAGGCCAAACCCAGGAGCTTGGAACTTCATCGAGGTCTCCTGTATAGGTGCAGGGGCCCAAGCACTCAGGCCATCTTTTGCTATCTTCCCAAGCACATTAGCAGGGAGTTGGACTCTGGCATCGCAGGCAGTGGCAACCTCAGGGGCCTAGGAAGCGGTTCCTTGGTCTCAAGCCTCTGCCTGCAATGCTGGCATCCCACAGCAGCATGGGTTTGAGTGCCACCTGGTCCAGGCAGGACTGATCCAGCTTAACCAGATGCCCCACAATGCTCGCATCTCTCTCTCTCTCTCTCTCTCTCTCTCTCTCTCTCTCTCTTTCTCTCATTCTCCTCCTCCTCCTTCTCTCCTTCCCTGTCTCTGTAATGCTGCCTCTCCAATAAGTATGTAATCCATTAAAAAGTGAAAAGAAAGTGATGGATTGTGGGATGGAATCTTCAACTATCTTCAACTAATCATTAAGATGATCCACCTCTCCCACTGGAGTACCTGGATTGGATTTTTTACTCTAGCTCCCCACCAGTGGAGATTCTGGCGTGCAGCACTGACAGTTCCCATCACTCACACCCAATAGCGTCTGACTCTATTTTTTCACCATGGGGCTTTCTAACGATCCCCACACATAGATGTCAGGGAGCCAAGTACTTGAAACCTCACCTGCTGCCTCCCAGGGCATGCCCATGCCCCTGCAGAAAGCTTGAATCAGAGGAGAGTCAGGAATCGAACCCATGTCCACTGCATGAAACGGGAGCACCCCATGCCGAAAACTCTAACCGTTGATCCGAACGCCCACCACACATCACACATTATTTCTTCAAGTTTTTTTTTTTTTAAATTTATTTTTGACAGGCAGATAGTGAGAGAGAGAGAGAGAGAGAGAGAGAGACAGAGAGAGAGAGACAGAGAGAAAGGTCTTCCTTTGCCGTTGGTTCACCCTCCAATGGCCGCCACGGCCGGCACGCTACAGCCGGCGCACCGCGCTGATCCGAAGGCAGGAGCCAGGTGCTTCTCCTGGTCTCCCATGGGGTGCAGGGCCCAAGCACTTGGGCCATCCTCCACTGCACTCCCTGGCCACAGCAGAGAGCTGGCCTGGAAGAGGGGCAACCGGGACAGGATCGGTGCCTGAACCGGGACTAGAACCCGGTGTGCCGGCGCCGCAAGGCGGAGGATTAGCCTAGTGAGCCGCGGCGCCGGCCTATTTCTTCAAGTTTTTTAAGATTCATTTATTTATTTATTTCTGAATCGGAAAGGTAAAGTGTGTGTGTGGGGGGGTAGAGAGAAACACACAGAAAGAGAGATTGCTTCCATCTGCTGGTTTCACTCCCCACCTCTTCAAACTACAGCTCTCTACAACATGCCCACCTTTGCAAATTCCCTCACAACACCGCCAAAATGAAGGAACATACTAGTGGCGGCTGTCCCACGGCTGCTCATCTGTCCTATCGCTGCCTTTGACAAAATTTCTGTGACACACGAAACATCCGAGTGACCATGTACAGCAGCAGCACCAATCTTGTGTCACCGCACTATAACAGACTAGGTAATTCTGTGAACTTCTTTTAGGATGCGGACAGAACCGACTTCCTCTGTGTATGCGTGTGTATATACATATACATATATATATATAATACACGTAAAATAAAATATATGAATATGAATAAAATATATGAATATTTAATATATAATAATATAATATATCACATTACATCATATAAATATATATCATACATATTATATTATATATAATTATATATTATAAATATATTATATTATATAATAATATATGATTATACAAAATATATTATATTAAAGATAATATATCATATATTATATAATATATAGTATATATCATATTATATTATATATATGTATCATATATAATGTATTACAAATATTATAATATATTATGTGATATATATTATATAATATGCTGTCTATTACATATTATATATAATTATATGTATAGTGTGTATATATATATATATATATATATATATATATGTCGATCCGAAGCCAGGAGCCAGGTGCTTCCTCCTGGCCTCCCACGTGAGTGCGGGCCCAAGGACCTGGGTCATCCTTCACTGAACTCCCGGGTCACCACAGCAGAGAGCTGGACTGGAAGAGGGGCGACCGGGACAGAATCCGGCACCCCGACTGACCGGGACTAGAACCTGGTGTGCCGGCGCCACAGATGGAGGATTAGCTTAGTGAGCCGGCGCCGGCCCCCGGGGTATGGATTGTTGAAAAATCTCCTTTCACTCTTTGTCACAGGACCCACAGTCATTTACAGTGCTTCTTTTCTGATGCTCCAAATGGCTGCACTGTCAGATTTTCACATCCCTCACATCCCCACTCGACAAAGCCAGAAAACTTCCTCGCTCGTGTGAAATCTACTCCCGTCGGAAACATGTTCAACCGCACAGTTCCATGACATTTGGTACGCTCACGTCACGGTCACGTTCGTTGCTGTAGGCCTATTTTTATTTTTAAAATAAGGAGGGAGAGGAGGACACACACACACACACACACACACACAGGCTGGAGCTGGGTCAGAGACTGCATCCAGATCTCCCACATGCGCAGCAGGAGCCTAAACACTTTGGGGTATTTGTCAGACACTACCCTTCCTATTTGCCCAACGACAGCCATATCCCCCTATGGCCCCCAACCCCACCTCGCCCGCCCACTCATCGTGCCATAACAAGTCTTCCTCTGCGATTCCTTCACATTTGTCCAACTACCTCTTGTGTTAGGGTGCTGAGAAGGCACGTGAGGTCACTGATACCCTGGGCTCACGGAGGGGGACTGTGGATTTCCACGGGAAGCAGGGGGGAGAATGAGAAGTGCTCGTGAAACCCAAAGGCGAATGACCATAATCTGTCCCTCCTCCCCAGAGCAAGCACAGCTCAGCAGAGGTGTCTGTCTGTCTGTCGTCAAAATCATCCCCTGCTAGCCTTCTGTCCCGTGACTGCCAGAATTCCAGAACGGCAAGAGAATCTGCTTGGCATTCCACTGCACTGGTTCTGTCTCCTCTGAAAGACACATGTGCACACTCTATCTCAAGCAAACACACCCCAGGCCGTAAAGAAAAAAAAAGATGTCAGCCTTCAAGGCAGGGTTTCAGCTGTGGTAGCCGTCATCGTTAAGGGGACTGACTGACTGACCTTTGCCCCAGAAAGGCAGCATTCTGGAGGAGCAGGGAAAGTTGGCCATTCACTGACAAAGGCCTGAGGCGCGCGGGGGGGGGGTGGGGTGGGGGGGGTGGGGGGGGGGAGGCGGCTGAGGAGAAGAGAAAGGGAAACCCATTCACAGAGAAAAAAGCTCTGGGCTGTTTCTTCTGCATTTGAATGAAGCCAATTGAATGAGGCAGATTCCAAGTCATTGAGGGTGGGTGGGTGTGGCAAGTAGATTCCCAAGGCCAGGCTACCAGTTTCTCTCTTCAGCTGTGCCTTGCAAAGTCATCACAGTGGCAGGATAGGTGTTGGAGGAGACAAGATTCATTCAGGGAGGGTGTGTGTCCTCCCCCCATGTCTGTCCCCATGGGCACCTCTGCCCTGACTCTGGCCTAGGAAGAGGGCACGGGGCAGGGGAGTGAAATAACTGGCCAGGGATGCCAGGAACACAGCTTTCCTCCCTGCCCTTTTGCTCCTACCCTGGAACATCTTAGCTTATCCAGAGAATATTCTATAACTAGGAAGAAGGCACAAGTATATATTTTTTTCTTTTTCTTCTTGGGCATAGGTCCACACTGGTGTATTCCACCATGAGCCCATCCACAGGCATGTTTAACTTACCAGTTGTTCTTTGGCCCGAACATACGAGGCTGCTGCCAGATGCATCTCTGCTCACAGATCCTTCTGTATTAGCCTATTTGCTTGCTTATGTGCAAGGTGAAAAACAGAGAGAGAGATAGAGATAGATAGAGATGGGGTGGGGGAGAGAGAATGTGAGACATCAGGTTCACTCCCACAGATGGCCACCATGGCCAGGGTTGGGCCACGATGAACCCAGGAACCAGGAGCTTCTTCCAGGTGCCTAAGGACTTGGGATATCCTCTGATGCCACCACCCAGGCCATTATCAGGGAGCTGGATTGGAACTGGAGCGGCTAAGGCTCAAACTGGTGCCCATGTGAGATGCTGGGGGGTCACAGGCGGCTGCTGTACCTGATGCACCACAATGCCAGTCCCAGCAGTGTCTTTATATTATGAAATCTGCTTCATTCATACAAGTTGTGATGCCAGCAAATTTCTACACACAGGACCAGTGTGGTTAAGCCAGTTACAGAGAGGCAGAGGCAGAGGTCTCCCACCCACCAGTTCACATCCCAGGTGGTCGAAACACCCTGAGTTGCACCAATACGAAGCCAGGAGCCTGAGCTTTTTCCATGTCTCCCGTGGGAGTGCAGGGGCAGAAGGCAGGGGCAGAAGGACCACCTTTTACTGTTTTTGCGGACCACAGCAGAGAGCAGCCAGCTGGGATGGGATGGGATTTGAACGGGAGCCCATATGGGATGCCGGCACTGCTTGTGGCAGTTTTACCTGCTACACCACAGCACAGGCCCCCTAATAATAATAATAATAATAATAATAATAATAGTAATTCTTTTTTGAAATATTTTTATCTTTATTTTTTTTTTTATTTTTTTTACCGGAGAGTCAGAGTTACAGAGAGCCCTTCCATCTCAAACTGGAGCCACAGGCAGATGCTTAACCTACTATGCCCCAGGGTCAGCCCAATCCCCCCCCCCCTTCAGAGACTTAATTGGCCAATTCTTTTTTAAAATTAACTCACTCTTATTTATGTGAAAGAGTTTATGAGGTGATTGTCTGAGAGTTGGGAGGGGAAGAGAGATCCTCCATCTGCTGGATGGGCTCTGGGTGGCCAGGGCAAATCCAGGAGGCAAGTGCCAGGAGCTTCATCTGTCCCACATCTCCCAGCTGGGCTCGGGGACCCAAGTAGTAGGTCAATCTTCCCGTTGCTTTCCAGGTGAATTAGCAAGGAGCTGGATTGGAAATGGACCTCATATTAGTGGATCACAGAGTCACAGCTGAGCTGAGCCCCCTTAAGATTTTTTTTTTTTTCCTTCTTCTTCCCTTCCGGCCAGCGCCATGGCTCAACAGGCTAATCCTCTGCCTAGTGGCGCCGGCACACCGGGTTCTAGTCCCGGTCGGGGCGCCGGATTCTGTCCCGGTGCCCCTCTTCCAGGCCAGCTCTCTGCTATGGCCAGGGAGTGCAGTGGAGGATGGCCCAAGTGGTTGGGTCCTGCACCCCATGGGATACCAAGATAAGCACCTGGCTCCTGCCTTCGGAACAGCGAGGTGCGCCGGCCGCAGCGCGCCAGCCGCGGCGGCCATTGGAGGGTGAACCAATGGCAAAAGGAAGACCTTTCTCTCTGCCTCTCTCTCTCACTGTCCACTCTGCCTGTCAAGAGAGAGAGAGAGAGAGAGAGAGAGAGAGAGAGAGAGAGAGAGAGGTCTTCCTTTTCTGTTGGTTTACCCGCCAAGGGCCGCTGCGGCTGTCGCGCTGCACCGATCCGAAGCCAGGAGCCAGGTGCTTCTCCTGGTCTCCCTTATGGGTGCAGGGCCCAAGGGAGGACTTGGGCCATCCTCCACTGCCTTCCCAGGCCACAGCAGAGAGCTGGACTGGAAGACTAGCAACCGGGACAGAATCTGGCACCCCAACCGGGACTAGAACCCGGTGTGCTGGCGCCGAAGGTGGAGGATTAGCCTAGTGAGCCACGCGCCAGCCCAAGATTATTATCATTATTATTATTTTTTTAAAGATTGCACTGTACTGGGGCCAATCCAGCTCTCTGCTATGGCCTGGGAAAGCAGTAGAAGATGGCCCAAGTCCTTGGGCCCCTGCACCCACGTGGGAGACTGGGAAGAAGCTCCTGGCTCCTGGCTTTGGAGCGGCGTAGCTCCAGCCATTGCAGCCATCTGGGCAGTGAACCAGGGGATGGAAGACTCTGCCTCTCTCTGCCTCTGCCTCTCTGTAACTCTGTGTTTTAAATAAATAAATAAATCTATCTTTCCTTCCTTTCTTTCAAATAAATAGATCTTACAAAATAAAAATTCCTGAAGTCAGGTACTCTGGAGAAGCTCTTAAAAAAAAAAAAAAAAAAAAACACAAAAAAAACACAAGGCCGGCGCCGCCACGGCTCACTAGGCTAATCCTCTGCCTTGCAGCGCCGGCACACCGGGTTCTAGTCCCTGTCGGGGCGCCGGATTCTTTTTTTTTTTTTTTAATTATTATTATTATTATTATTATTATTATTATTATTTTTGACAGGCAGAGTGGACAGTGAGAGAGAGACAGAGAGAAAGGTCTTCCTTTTTGCCGTTGGTTCACCCTCCAATGGCCGCCGCGGTAGCGCGCTGCGGCCGGCGCACCGCGCTGATCCGATGGCAGGAGCCAGGTGCTTCTCCTGGTCTCCCATGGGGTGCAGGGCCCAAGCACTTGGGCCATCCTCCACTGCACTCCCTGGCCACAGCAGAGAGCTGGCCTGGAAGAGGGGCAACCGGGACAGGATCGGTGCCCGAACCGGGCTAGAACCCGGTGTGCCGGCGCCGCAAGGCGGAGGATTAGCCTAGTGAGCCGCGGCGCCGGCCAGGGGCCATTTGGGACATCAGCATCTCATATCAGAGCATGGAGCCACACACACTGGCAGATGCTTAACCTACTATGCCCAGGGCCAGCCCATCCCCCTCCCCCCCTTTTCAGAGACTTAGTTAGCCAATTCTTTTTAAATTTAATTTATCCTTATGTATGTGGAAAAGGTATGGGGTAACTGGCTGAGGGTTGGGAGAGAAACAGAGGTCTTCCATCTGCTGGATGGGCTCTGGGTGGCCAGGGCAAATCCAGGAGGCAGGTGCCAGGAGTTTCATCTGTCCCACATCTCCCAGCTGGTTCAAGTAGTGGGTCAATCTTCCCGTGGCTTTCCAGGTGAATTAGCAAGGAGCTGGATTGGAAATGGAAGAGGAGGGACTGGAAATAGATCTCATATTAGCAGATCACGGAGTCACAGCTGAGCCGAGTCCCCTTGAGATTTTTTTTCTTTTTTTCTTTCTTTCTTTCTTTCTTTCTTTCTTTCTTTCTTTCTTTCTTTCTTTCTTTCTTTCTTTTTTTTTTTTTTTTTTTTAAGAAAGATTGCACTGGGGGCCGGCGCTGCTGCGGTGCAGCGGGTTAACGCCTTGGCCTGAAGCGCCAGCATCCCCTATGTGTGCCAGTTTTGAGTCCCGGCTGCTCCTCTTCCAATCCAGCTCTATGTTATGGCCCGGGAAAGCAGTGGAAGATGGCCCGAGTCCTTGAGCCCCTACACCCCCCCATGCAAGACCCAGAAGAAGCTCCTGGCTCCTGGCTTCAGATCTGCGCAGTTCCAGCCATTGCAGCCAATTGGGGAGTGAACCATCAGACAAAAGACCTCTCTCACTCTCTCTGCCTCTCCTCTCTCTGTGTAACTCTTTCAAATAAGTAAGTAAGTAAGTAAATAAATAAATAAATAAATAGATCTATTTTTTTTTTCAGAGTTTTTCATTTACTTGAAAGTCAGAGTCACACAGAGAGAGGAGAGGCAGAGAGAGGTCTTCCATCTGATGGCACTCCTATGTGATGCTGGTGCTTCAGGCCAGGGCATTAACCCGCTGCACTGCAGCGCCCGCCCCAAATAAATAAATCTTTTAACATTTTTTTTAAAAATAAAGATTGCGCTGTATTGGGGCCGATCCAGCTCTCTGCTATGGTGTGGGAAGGCAGCAGAAGATGGCCCAAGTCCTCCTCGGGCCCCTGCACCCATGTGGGTGACCTGGAAGAAGCTCCTGGCTCCTGGCTTTGGATCAGCATGGCTCCGGCCATTGCAGCCATCTGGAGGTGAACCAGGGGATGGAAGACTCTGTCTCTGTCTCTGTCTCTGCCTCTCTATAACTGTTTCCAATACATAACTAAAAAAAAAAAAAAAGCAATCTTCCTTCCTTCCTTCCTTCCTACCTAATAAATAGATCTTATGAAAGAAAAATTTCTGAAGACAGGTACCCTGGAGAAGTACTTAAAAAATAAATAAATAAAATACCACTTGGAACATTAGCATCTTATATCAGAGTGTGGGCTCTTCCTACTTCTTGCTAAAATGTCTTGACCTGGTCCAGTCCCACCTACTGTGGGGCACTTATTTCTTAAGATGGCTTGATTGATTTAGAACACGTAGTGTTCAATTTCTGCACCTACTGACCTTCCTTTTAGATTCAAAAGGGCTCCGCTATCCTGGTAGGAAAGATTCCATTTTGAGTCCAGATGCATGATTTTTCTGGTACTCTGCCTTGGAAGGAAGGAAGGAAGGAAGGAAGGAAGGAAGGAAGGAAGGAAGGAAGGAAGGAAGGAAAATTTTTGAATCGTGATTTTTTTGGGCATTCTGCCTCAT
>NW_026909096.1:87500-105000 GCF_033115175.1 Lepus europaeus | reverse complement strand
CCAGCCACACCCTGCCCGGGCGGGCGTGGAGTCGGGCGCGGGGGCTCGGGGTGGGGACGCGGTGGCACCAGGGCACACCAAACGCCACCCAAGGAGGGGAGTCACATCCCCTCCTACACCCCTGCCCAGGCCGACCGGCGCCCGCACACACGCGACACCGGCCGCCACACCAAGTCCACGACGCAACGGCCCGGAGGAACCGGCCACTACACACCCACGGGGCTCAGGGCGCACACGCGAGCACCACCGCCGCCACGGAGCCGCCGACGCCACCGGGGGAGAGCGGGGGGGGGTGGGGGCGACGACGCCCCCCTCTCCTCCTCCTCCTCCTTCTCCTTCCCCCACGCACGCCAACAAGCCGACGAGCGGCGCCACCGCCACCCGGGGCGGCTCGACACGCGGAAGGGGGGGACGAAACCCCCAACCCCCAAGACACGGCGGGCCCAAGGGGAGGCGAAACACAGCAGGGTCACGGCGACCCGGGTCGGGAAGCGGACGAGAAGCAAGAGAGCGAAAGGAGACGGGCCAGGGCCGCTCAGCAGACGGAGGAAGGCGCGGCAAAGGGCGACGGGGAAGGGCCAGGGCCCACCCACGCGACGACGGTGCGGGCGGAAGGGCCTCACCACGCGTCCAGCCGGCCAGTCACGCCAGAGCACACACACCCCCACCACCACACACGGGATCTCACCGCCAGCACCCTCCGAGGGCAAGGGCGGTCCCGCGGGATGGGGAGGCGGCACCTGACGCGGCCAACCGGGGGCCGTCGTGCCTCAGCCACTGCCAGCCAACACACGTCCTCACGTGGGGAAAACCACCGGCCACCGCCACCGCCACCGGTCACGGACAGACCCCAACCCCACAAAGCCCCCACAGGCACGCGGGGAGCAGAGCCTTCAAAGAGTCCACCCTCCCCCGGAGGGGGGGAGGGCGAACGGCCCAGCCCGCCGAGGCAGCGAGGGGGGGTGGGGGCCGCACCGGGGCCACGGAGGGCGAGGCACCGGAGGCGCGAGGGAGAGGACGCGGGAATCGCCTCGGGCCACAAAAGCCGGACCCCGCCGGGGAAACGGACACGGGATCGCACCGCCACACGCCAGGGCGGCCCCGCGACGGCCAGGGACACCGGAGCCCGCCTCCGGCGACCCTCCGCGTCTTCTCCCACGCGCACCCGGGAGCCCCGCCGCCGGGGCGCCTCCACGCGACGTCGCCAACAACCGCACACGCCGAACGGCCCTCGCGCCGCCTCCCGCCCAGCCAACCGTCCGGATCCCCGTTCCCGGGAAGCGCCGCGACCCCGAGGGAACGCTCCCCAGGGGCGACCACGCGGCCGAGGGGGAAGAGAGGGCTGGGCCCAAGCCCAACACACGTGCCGACCGCCGCCCCGATGACGGCCAGTCGCAGCCCGGGGTGGCGAGCAGGGGAAGCAGGGAGCCGCCCGCTCGCGCCACAGCCCCGGGGACGCGCAGGACAGACCACGCGCGCCCCCGCCCAGCCCCGGCCGACAAGGCAAACACGGAGAGTGACACGGAAGGCACGCGCACGCACGGGCGCGCGCGCCGGCCCCAAACACGAACGAGCGACGGACCGCCAGCCCGGCCCGGCGGGACCCTCCCCCAACACGGAGGGGGGAGGCGCGGGCCGCGGCCGTTAGGGCCGAAAGAGCAGCGCCCCGGTCCCCACCGCGGGGACCGGCAGACCCACCAGCACGCCTACGCTTCCCCCCCCAACAGAAGGGGCAAACGGGGCGCACGGGTGGAGCACGCCACCCAACGCACTCAGCACAGGAGGGACGGCGGCCAGGGGGTAACGGTACCCCATCAGAAGGCACGCCCCTCTCGGATCGCTAGAGAAGGCTTTCCTCACCGAAGGTGGGCCACACCCCCACTCCAACTGCCCCCTCCCCGCCGGGCCGGCAGGAGGCAAACCGAGGGAGCACCACCCGAGGCCACGCAATCGGGGCGGGGGGGGGGGGGGTCTGCGGTATAGGTAAAGAAATGGCACTTTGAGCATCCGCGGCCAGGGCCAGGGCAGGCTGGGCGCATTACCAATCCCATTCGCCACAGCCCTTCCCAGCCCCCGCACTCGTCCAGCCGGGCCGGACCACGCCGCGACCGCTCGACACACCTGGCACACACCACCCCACAGGGGGTGGCAAGCACGCAGGCATGCGCCCGCCAAGCCGATACCCCCCACACACGTGGGGACGGCACGACACCGGCAGCCTCCCTCCAGCGAGGCGAAGCACGCACGGGTCTCCCCTTCTCTTACCGCCTCGACCCCCCCAACACTCCCAAGGGGCACAGGCAGCAGCCAGAGGCAGCCACAGCAGCGACACCCGGGAGAGGGCACTGGGGGGACAGGAGCAACACCACCACTCGGCTTCAGGCACCTGAGGCACAACCTGGACCGCTCCAGGGGCACCGCACAGGCTCGCGTGGAGTCAAGGCTCCACAGCCACAGCCCACGACAGGGCGACAGCGAGGGATGCCCGCCACGTCACAGGACCCCAGCACCCCCCCGCGCGCAAAAGCACGGGGACAGCAGAGGTCGGGCCGGTTTCCGCACCCCTGCTACCCACACACCACCCACGGGTGGGGAAGGCAGAACGAGGGGCCCGCAGGCCAGAACGAGAGGCTCGGCAGCGTTCGCCATGAACGGCCGTCCCTCATCTGGAGCAGCTTAGGTCCGGCCCAGGAGAGCACCACAGCACCACATCGGTCACAGTCAGCTCGGAGTTTTAACACGTGGAGTGAGGGCGGGGGGCACGACCCGGCAAGGACAGCCACCAGTGGGGCCCGCTGCAGCCTCGCCGGCCCCCGCCTCCCACTGCAGGCGGTAGACAACCCCAGCGGAGAACGCCTGACACGCACACGTGTGGCATGAAGCCACCCCTCATCGAGGTCCTTTCAGTCAGAGGGTTGTCACAACCACCAGGCGATCGGCTCACCAGCGGCAAGGAGCGCACGCGGGTAGAGGACCCGACGCCCGCCTCACCCCCACCGCCCTCGGGCACCATAGGCCGGAGGTGGCATCACCGTCGCGGGACAACCGGGACGAACGCACACAAGCCACCGCGCGAGCCCAAGCAGGTGGCTCTCAGAAAGGAGCACGGTCGAGCACCAGCCCACTGGAAGCCCACTTTGTCCCCGTGTCCCCAACGCACGTCCGGAGTCCCCTCTCTCTGGCGACAGTCACCAGAGAACAGCGTGTCAGCACTTACCTGCAGGTCCAAAACCACAACTCCAAGTATAAAAATGTCCACGCGAGAGGGCACGGGGCTGATGCACTGGACACAGCCACCTCTGAGCTTGGGGACCCGGTCACTTGTCCCCAAAATGCCACCCATCTCTGTTAGAGCACACTCCTCTGCCACCTGGTCGACCTGGGGTGGGGGAGGGGGAATAGGGACATGAGCATGCCACCCGCCACCCGCCACCCGCCACCCGCCACCTACATCCTTAACTCACACACACACGGGCTCCAGTAGACTGGCCTCTGGCCCTCAAAAGGCAACCCAGGGGCCGGCGCCGTGGCTCAATAGGCTAATCCTCCACCTTGGGGCGCCGGCACACCGGGTTATAGTCCCGGTCGGGGCGCCGGATTCTGTCCCGGTTGCCCCTCTTCCAGGCCAGCTCTCTGCTGTGGCCCGGGAGTGCAGTGGAGGATGGCCCAAGTGCTTGGGCCCTGCACCCCATGGGAGACCAGAAGGAAGCACCTGGCTCCTGCCTTCGGATCAGCGTGGTGCGCCGGCCGCAGCGCACTGGCCGTGGCAGCCATTGGAGGGTGAACCAATGGCAACGGAGGACCTTTCTCTCTGTCTCTCTCTCTCACTGTCCGCTCTGCCTGTCAAAGGGGAAAAAAAAAAAAAAAAGCGACCTTCGATCACTCCCTGAAGGGGGACTTTGGGGAAAAAAACAAAACAAAACAAAACAAAACAAAAAAACAAAACAGTCCAGACCTTCCTTAGTGGCAAGTAGCAAGTAATTAGGGTTAGGCCCAAGTGCAGAAGGACTTCGAAGAAAGAAGAAAGAAAAAAAAAAAAAAAAAAAAAAGGAAAAACAAAGTCCCAGGCCAAGGCACCCTTCCCTCTGCCGCCCACAGATCGACATCTCCGGTCGGTCTCTGCAGTTGGTGGCAGTGGTGGCAGCAGCACTACCAGTACGTAGTGTGACAGGGTGTGCTGGTCTACCCGCCAACAGTAGCGCCACCCCAGTCTAGCCACGTTCAGGCGCGAGGCGACGCCCGCCTCCCTCCACAGCCTCCGCCTGCTCACTTGCCATCCTCCAGGCCCAATCTCCGACCAATACATCAGGCCCCCAGGTCCCAGCAGGGCAGGGACAGTCCTTCCTGCAGCTTAGGGACTTTGTCACACTCTGTCTCGGGCTCCTCGGCCACTTGTCATCCCTTGCCGGCTCCGGAGCCCGCGACAGCCATATCAAGGCGGCCACCAGGTGGAGTCCAACAACCGACACCGAGGAACCAAGGGACAGCCAGCTGGATGCATCCAGGCGGCAGGGGGACGCTCAGAACGTGTTTCTCGGCTGCCCGGGGGCAGAGAGTGTGTGGAGGGGGTCGGGGGCAGGTGTCTGCATAACCACAAAGGCTGTGGGGCATAGGTGCCCACACAGCCGAGGGTTGGGACTCAGCAGGCTGGAAATCTCAGAGCATGAAGTGCCTCCCAAAGACAGGTCTGGCCTCACCTGGCTCCGGGAGTCAGCCTGTCAGACCCCCAGGGAGGGGGTCTTCGTCTTCTCTTGGCTCACGGGGTGTGTGTGGGGAGGGAGAGGGGGGCATCGGGAAGGAGGCTCATCCTCTGGCAGCACACCATCTGTGGCAGAGGCCATCCATGGGCTTCACTATTGCCTGGGATACACTCCACAGATCACTATTTACACAGAAGTTTTAAAAAACGGGGGGGGGGGGGCGAGGGGGGAGTGGAGTGGAGTGGAGTGTGTCATATTCTTATTTTTTGTATCTGTGAACTACATCGAACCTCTTCTCTTTGTATTGATATCACATTCACATAAGAATTGATGAGAATCGTGTTGCACTCAGGACCGTGCGTTCTTCCCAGTGACCCTGGGAATCTAAAGACTTCTTTAAAAAGTCCACTTGGCCACCCAAAGGTGAAGGAAGGAAAGGAAAGGAGGAAGAAAAGACAAGAGAGTGGCAGAGAGAATTAAAAAGAGGGGAAAACATTGAAAGAACACGAGAGAGAGAGAGAGAGAGAGAGAGAGAGAGAGAGAGAGAGAGAGAAATTGGAGTAAGAAGAAAAAAAAAGGAGGACGAACAGAAAGACAAAAACTAAGAAGAGAGAAAGAAAACGTAAAAAATGGGGAAAAGAAGGAATGGAAGTTTAGAAAGAAAACCGTGAGGACACGAGGACACGACAAAGAGAGGAAACACATGAGGGAAGGTGGGAGACAAAAATGAAACCAAAATAAGGAAGAGAGGAGAGAGCATGAAGATTTAAAAAGACGAGAGAGAAAGAGACAGAGAGACAGAGACAGAGACAGAGAGAGAGAAGGCAAGCAAGTGGGAAGAAAAAATAAGAAAGGGCAAAGAATATCAAGTCAAAGGGGGAGTGAGAAATAAAGTCGTGAGAAAGAGAAAGAAGCTAGAAGGAGACGGACAGACACACGGACGAGCGGGGAACAGCACGAGAGCAAGAGACAACAGGGAATAAACTGAGAAAGAGAACATAAAAGAAGGAAGGAAGGAAGGAAGGAAGGAAGGAAGGAAGGAAGGAAGGAAGGAAGGAAGAAAGAAAGAAAGAAAGAAAGAAAGAAAGAAAGAAAGAAAGAAAGAAAGAAAGAGAAAGAAAGACGCCAACGGTGACCCACAGGGGACTCAGATCACCCAGGGTGGCGCCCAAGGACCCAAGAGCCGACCCCCAGTCACAGCCCGCTCCCCGCCCCCGGCCAGCTCCCCACCCTTCTCGCGGCAGCGCGGCGGCAGCGGCGGCGGCGGCGGCGGCGGCGGCGGCGCCCCAGCCCAGAGAAAAATGCCCCCCCCCCGCCGCCCACCCCACAGCAGAAAGCTCGCCTGTGCTCCACACCGCGCATGTGCTAAACAGGCCCCCAACCACTGCGCAGCCTCCACCCCGAAGCCTCGCGATACTCAGGACACTGTTTAGTCGCCAGCGCCATTTTGGCTTTCACCGGCCACCGTGCCCGATCTGATACTGTGGTCGCTAGGTGGCGCGCGAGTATCGCCGTAGAGAGCTTTGGTTCTCTCGGCGGGGGTGGGTGGGGAGGAAGGGGGGGATGAAGGGCAGGACAGGGCAGAGGAGGCCGAGGGAGGAAGGTGAATGGGGAATGACACTGGGTCCCAGGCCCGTGAGTCAGCTCCAGATTCTCTCTCTCTCTCTCTCTCTCTCACACACACACACACACACACACACCCTTGGGCCACGTTTCTCCAGGCCTGGCTCTCCAGAAATCTCATCCAATGATGAGCGGGAGGGCCTCCCGTTAGCTGGTAGCTGGGCCAGACAGGAACACAGGCACACACTCACACTCACACTCTCACTTTCTTCAATGCAATCACTGTCTCCAGCCGGGACGGCCCGCCCTCCCTCCCTAGGTAGTACTGTTATAAAGGATGGCCCAGTATCTCCTCGATGTGTGTCTCCTTCCACCACCAGGAGTTGAAAGGAAATGCGAAGGGTCACCACTGGAAGACCGGGAGGCAGGGTGGAAGCACAACAAACCTGCCCGGCTTTCTATGTTTCTTGGAGAGATACGTTGATTTATGCAATTTTTCTTTCTTTTTTATGTGAAATGCAGTGACAAAGAGAAGGATAGAGAGAGGGGGGAGAGAGGAGAGGTAGGAGAGGTGGTGGGGGAGAGAGAGAGAGGGAGAGAGAGAGAGAGAGATCTTCCATCCACTCATTCATTTCCCAAATGCCCACAGCAGCTGAGGCTGGGCTAGGCCAAAGCCAGCAGCCAGGAACTCCATCTGGGTCACCATTGTGGGTGACAAGGACACAACTACTTGGCCCATCTTCCGCTGACATTGTCTTTAACCTGTTGTGCCACAACGCTGCCTAGCTCCCACTAGCTAGCTTTAAATTTCTGTCTTTTAGCCGGCACCACGGCTCAATAGGCTCAATAGGCCAGGAGAAACATCTGGCTCCTGCCTTCAGACCAGCGCGGTGCGCCAGCCAGCGCGGTGGCCATTGGAGGGTGAACCAAAAAAGAAAAAAAAGAAAAATAAGAAAAAAAATTTCTTTTTCTTTTTTTTTTTTTTTTTTTTGGACAGGCAGAGTTAGACAGTGAGAGAGAGAGAGAGACAGAGACAGAGAGAAAGGTCTTACTTCCGTTGGTTCACACCCCCCCCCCCCAAATGGCCGCTACGGCCAGGCCAGCGTGCTGCACCAATCCGAAGCCAGGAGCCAGGTGCTTCTCCTGGTCTCCCTTACGGGTGCAGGGCCCAAGCACTTGGGCCATCCTCCACTGCACTCCTGGGCCACAGCAGCGAGCTGGACTGGAAGAGGAGCAACCGGGACAGAATCCAGTGCCCCGACTGGGACTAGGACCCAGGGTGCCAGCGCCGCAGGCAGAGGATTAGCCTAGTGAGCCATGGCGCCGGCCTCTATCTGTCTTTCTTCTAAGATCTTAGGGGAGCCAAGGACCTCTTTTGGGGGCAGAAAGGAGGTGGAATGGCAGTGGATCAGAGATGTGAAAGAAGGGAGGACAGTCTTCCAGAGAGAGCAAGGAGAGGGAGAGAGAGAGAGCGAGCACTTTACTCTGCTCCCCATCAGCAGGTAGGGGTCAGAGGAGGAAGAGAGCAGACTGGGTCTCTGGGAAACAGGACAGGAGCCTGGCCTGGCTTCCCCTTCCCAGCACATGAGCAGAAATGGCTGCACAGTGAGCAGCGTCTGGGCACACAGGATCCAGCTCAGCCCACAAGAAGCTTCTGCTCCCTCCGGTGAGGCACAGAAAGAAGCAGGGGAGAGCCAGCCACCGCACCCCAAGAGACACCGCAGCACCACTCACCCTCCCATTCCAAGAGGGGTTTTGCTCCTGAGAAGTTCTCATCCACTCTCCTCTGTGCCTGGGAAGGCACTGCCCCTAAAATGGCCTTCCAAGTGTTCCAGAGAAACAACACACCCAGTCAGACCTGTGTGTACGTGTATGCGTGTGTGTGGAGATGGAGAGAGCCCTTCAGAGCTACGTGTGTGTGTGCGCGCGCATGTGTGTGTGTGTCTGTGAGTCTGTCACAATGACATACCAAAATAAACCAGTGCACCATACACACATTTTGACTGCAGCTTGACCACCCACCCTGGAACACCAGGGCAGGGAGGGATGTCAGGTCTCTGGAACCCACCTGGGAGAAGAAGTCTTCTGGCTCCCAAGGCTCGCTCCCCTGGGACTGGGGGGGAAGATGAGGAGCAACAGATAGAAGTAGATCACAGAGAAACATCGCTCCTCAGGCGGCCTTTGAGGCCTTCCTTTTGGGGTAGATATCATTCTCTACACGTGGCAGCCAAAGCCGCAGGCACGGAGGACAATGAGAAAAATTCAGTCAAGGGAACCAAAGCACGGGCGAGAGGGGGGTTGCCTGATCAAATTAGAGGTCAGGTCTGGGCCATAGTCTCCTTAAGGGAGAAGAAGACCCAGACACTAGTTTTCTTTCTTTCTTTCTTTCTTTCTTTCTTTCTTTCTTTCTTTCTTTCTTTCTTTCTTTCTCTCTCTCTCTCTCTCTCTCTCTCTCTCTCTCTCTCTCTCTCTTTCTTTCTTTTTGAATCCAGGCACCCAAGTCAGAAAATCCACAGGGCAGTCGTGTCTACGGTTTCCTATGGGGACAAAATCCGGGGTCGATGTCGTTCAGAACAAACAACTTTCTTCTTCCACCTTTCCAGGTGAAGAAGGGGAGACTCGGGGCGGGTGGGGGTGGGGAGGGAGACCGACCGACCCCAGTCTCCAGTCTCAGATGGGCCAGCCCCATCCAAAGGCACGCCAGCAGCTTCCAAAGGAGGAAGTCCAAAGGCGCTCCACACCCAGCCCGCGCCAAACAAGCCCCCACCCCCAACCGCCCGCTGGCCCTGGAAGTTGTGACTCCATCTTAGCTCTGCCTCACCAAACCCGTGTTCAATACTGTGGCCGCTAGGTGGTGCGCGAGCCTCAGGCAAGAGAGACTCAGCTCGGCTCGGCTCGGCTCGCGCGGAGTGAGGGCCCGGTGAAGACGAAGGGAAGCAGAAATTTCACACTGAATCCTCCCTCCTTCCTTACCTGCCTCCCTCCTTCCCCATCGACTCCACATCCACAGAGACCTGTCCAAAGAGAGTCCAGGTAGGGCTATCGACAGTATCCGCTTTATTCCCAGAAACCTCCTGCTTAAAAATAACCGGTAGTCTCAAAGATGTCTGTCACCAACCAGGTTCTCCTTCTTTTCTTTACACAGAAAGATGTATTGATTTACTCGAAAGGTAGTTACAGAGACAGTCGGCTCACTCCCACAAATGGAACTACAACAGCCTGGGCTGGGCCAGGCCAAACCCAGGAGCTTGGAACTTCATCGAGGTCTCCTGTATAGGTGCAGGGGCCCAAGCACTCAGGCCATCTTTTGCTATCTTCCCAAGCACATTAGCAGGGAGTTGGACTCTGGCATCGCAGGCAGTGGCAACCTCAGGGGCCTAGGAAGCGGTTCCTTGGTCTCAAGCCTCTGCCTGCAATGCTGGCATCCCACAGCAGCATGGGTTTGAGTGCCACCTGGTCCAGGCAGGACTGATCCAGCTTAACCAGATGCCCCACAATGCTCGCATCTCTCTCTCTCTCTCTCTCTCTCTCTCTCTCTCTCTCTTTCTCTCATTCTCCTCCTCCTCCTTCTCTCCTTCCCTGTCTCTGTAATGCTGCCTCTCCAATAAGTATGTAATCCATTAAAAAGTGAAAAGAAAGTGATGGATTGTGGGATGGAATCTTCAACTATCTTCAACTAATCATTAAGATGATCCACCTCTCCCACTGGAGTACCTGGATTGGATTTTTTACTCTAGCTCCCCACCAGTGGAGATTCTGGCGTGCAGCACTGACAGTTCCCATCACTCACACCCAATAGCGTCTGACTCTATTTTTTCACCATGGGGCTTTCTAACGATCCCCACACATAGATGTCAGGGAGCCAAGTACTTGAAACCTCACCTGCTGCCTCCCAGGGCATGCCCATGCCCCTGCAGAAAGCTTGAATCAGAGGAGAGTCAGGAATCGAACCCATGTCCACTGCATGAAACGGGAGCACCCCATGCCGAAAACTCTAACCGTTGATCCGAACGCCCACCACACATCACACATTATTTCTTCAAGTTTTTTTTTTTTTAAATTTATTTTTGACAGGCAGATAGTGAGAGAGAGAGAGAGAGAGAGAGAGAGACAGAGAGAGACAGAGAGAGAGAGACAGAGAGAAAGGTCTTCCTTTGCCGTTGGTTCACCCTCCAATGGCCGCCACGGCCGGCACGCTACAGCCGGCGCACCGCGCTGATCCGAAGGCAGGAGCCAGGTGCTTCTCCTGGTCTCCCATGGGGTGCAGGGCCCAAGCACTTGGGCCATCCTCCACTGCACTCCCTGGCCACAGCAGAGAGCTGGCCTGGAAGAGGGGCAACCGGGACAGGATCGGTGCCTGAACCGGGACTAGAACCCGGTGTGCCGGCGCCGCAAGGCGGAGGATTAGCCTAGTGAGCCGCGGCGCCGGCCTATTTCTTCAAGTTTTTTAAGATTCATTTATTTATTTATTTCTGAATCGGAAAGGTAAAGTGTGTGTGTGGGGGGGTAGAGAGAAACACACAGAAAGAGAGATTGCTTCCATCTGCTGGTTTCACTCCCCACCTCTTCAAACTACAGCTCTCTACAACATGCCCACCTTTGCAAATTCCCTCACAACACCGCCAAAATGAAGGAACATACTAGTGGCGGCTGTCCCACGGCTGCTCATCTGTCCTATCGCTGCCTTTGACAAAATTTCTGTGACACACGAAACATCCGAGTGACCATGTACAGCAGCAGCACCAATCTTGTGTCACCGCACTATAACAGACTAGGTAATTCTGTGAACTTCTTTTAGGATGCGGACAGAACCGACTTCCTCTGTGTATGCGTGTGTATATACATATACATATATATATATAATACACGTAAAATAAAATATATGAATATGAATAAAATATATGAATATTTAATATATAATAATATAATATATCACATTACATCATATAAATATATATCATACATATTATATTATATATAATTATATATTATAAATATATTATATTATATAATAATATATGATTATACAAAATATATTATATTAAAGATAATATATCATATATTATATAATATATAGTATATATCATATTATATTATATATATGTATCATATATAATGTATTACAAATATTATAATATATTATGTGATATATATTATATAATATGCTGTCTATTACATATTATATATAATTATATGTATAGTGTGTATATATATATATATATATATATATATATATGTCGATCCGAAGCCAGGAGCCAGGTGCTTCCTCCTGGCCTCCCACGTGAGTGCGGGCCCAAGGACCTGGGTCATCCTTCACTGAACTCCCGGGTCACCACAGCAGAGAGCTGGACTGGAAGAGGGGCGACCGGGACAGAATCCGGCACCCCGACTGACCGGGACTAGAACCTGGTGTGCCGGCGCCACAGATGGAGGATTAGCTTAGTGAGCCGGCGCCGGCCCCCGGGGTATGGATTGTTGAAAAATCTCCTTTCACTCTTTGTCACAGGACCCACAGTCATTTACAGTGCTTCTTTTCTGATGCTCCAAATGGCTGCACTGTCAGATTTTCACATCCCTCACATCCCCACTCGACAAAGCCAGAAAACTTCCTCGCTCGTGTGAAATCTACTCCCGTCGGAAACATGTTCAACCGCACAGTTCCATGACATTTGGTACGCTCACGTCACGGTCACGTTCGTTGCTGTAGGCCTATTTTTATTTTTAAAATAAGGAGGGAGAGGAGGACACACACACACACACACACACACACAGGCTGGAGCTGGGTCAGAGACTGCATCCAGATCTCCCACATGCGCAGCAGGAGCCTAAACACTTTGGGGTATTTGTCAGACACTACCCTTCCTATTTGCCCAACGACAGCCATATCCCCCTATGGCCCCCAACCCCACCTCGCCCGCCCACTCATCGTGCCATAACAAGTCTTCCTCTGCGATTCCTTCACATTTGTCCAACTACCTCTTGTGTTAGGGTGCTGAGAAGGCACGTGAGGTCACTGATACCCTGGGCTCACGGAGGGGGACTGTGGATTTCCACGGGAAGCAGGGGGGAGAATGAGAAGTGCTCGTGAAACCCAAAGGCGAATGACCATAATCTGTCCCTCCTCCCCAGAGCAAGCACAGCTCAGCAGAGGTGTCTGTCTGTCTGTCGTCAAAATCATCCCCTGCTAGCCTTCTGTCCCGTGACTGCCAGAATTCCAGAACGGCAAGAGAATCTGCTTGGCATTCCACTGCACTGGTTCTGTCTCCTCTGAAAGACACATGTGCACACTCTATCTCAAGCAAACACACCCCAGGCCGTAAAGAAAAAAAAAGATGTCAGCCTTCAAGGCAGGGTTTCAGCTGTGGTAGCCGTCATCGTTAAGGGGACTGACTGACTGACCTTTGCCCCAGAAAGGCAGCATTCTGGAGGAGCAGGGAAAGTTGGCCATTCACTGACAAAGGCCTGAGGCGCGCGGGGGGGGGGTGGGGTGGGGGGGGTGGGGGGGGGGAGGCGGCTGAGGAGAAGAGAAAGGGAAACCCATTCACAGAGAAAAAAGCTCTGGGCTGTTTCTTCTGCATTTGAATGAAGCCAATTGAATGAGGCAGATTCCAAGTCATTGAGGGTGGGTGGGTGTGGCAAGTAGATTCCCAAGGCCAGGCTACCAGTTTCTCTCTTCAGCTGTGCCTTGCAAAGTCATCACAGTGGCAGGATAGGTGTTGGAGGAGACAAGATTCATTCAGGGAGGGTGTGTGTCCTCCCCCCATGTCTGTCCCCATGGGCACCTCTGCCCTGACTCTGGCCTAGGAAGAGGGCACGGGGCAGGGGAGTGAAATAACTGGCCAGGGATGCCAGGAACACAGCTTTCCTCCCTGCCCTTTTGCTCCTACCCTGGAACATCTTAGCTTATCCAGAGAATATTCTATAACTAGGAAGAAGGCACAAGTATATATTTTTTTCTTTTTCTTCTTGGGCATAGGTCCACACTGGTGTATTCCACCATGAGCCCATCCACAGGCATGTTTAACTTACCAGTTGTTCTTTGGCCCGAACATACGAGGCTGCTGCCAGATGCATCTCTGCTCACAGATCCTTCTGTATTAGCCTATTTGCTTGCTTATGTGCAAGGTGAAAAACAGAGAGAGAGATAGAGATAGATAGAGATGGGGTGGGGGAGAGAGAATGTGAGACATCAGGTTCACTCCCACAGATGGCCACCATGGCCAGGGTTGGGCCACGATGAACCCAGGAACCAGGAGCTTCTTCCAGGTGCCTAAGGACTTGGGATATCCTCTGATGCCACCACCCAGGCCATTATCAGGGAGCTGGATTGGAACTGGAGCGGCTAAGGCTCAAACTGGTGCCCATGTGAGATGCTGGGGGGTCACAGGCGGCTGCTGTACCTGATGCACCACAATGCCAGTCCCAGCAGTGTCTTTATATTATGAAATCTGCTTCATTCATACAAGTTGTGATGCCAGCAAATTTCTACACACAGGACCAGTGTGGTTAAGCCAGTTACAGAGAGGCAGAGGCAGAGGTCTCCCACCCACCAGTTCACATCCCAGGTGGTCGAAACACCCTGAGTTGCACCAATACGAAGCCAGGAGCCTGAGCTTTTTCCATGTCTCCCGTGGGAGTGCAGGGGCAGAAGGCAGGGGCAGAAGGACCACCTTTTACTGTTTTTGCGGACCACAGCAGAGAGCAGCCAGCTGGGATGGGATGGGATTTGAACGGGAGCCCATATGGGATGCCGGCACTGCTTGTGGCAGTTTTACCTGCTACACCACAGCACAGGCCCCCTAATAATAATAATAATAATAATAATAATAATAGTAATTCTTTTTTGAAATATTTTTATCTTTATTTTTTTTTTTATTTTTTTTACCGGAGAGTCAGAGTTACAGAGAGCCCTTCCATCTCAAACTGGAGCCACAGGCAGATGCTTAACCTACTATGCCCCAGGGTCAGCCCAATCCCCCCCCCCCTTCAGAGACTTAATTGGCCAATTCTTTTTTAAAATTAACTCACTCTTATTTATGTGAAAGAGTTTATGAGGTGATTGTCTGAGAGTTGGGAGGGGAAGAGAGATCCTCCATCTGCTGGATGGGCTCTGGGTGGCCAGGGCAAATCCAGGAGGCAAGTGCCAGGAGCTTCATCTGTCCCACATCTCCCAGCTGGGCTCGGGGACCCAAGTAGTAGGTCAATCTTCCCGTTGCTTTCCAGGTGAATTAGCAAGGAGCTGGATTGGAAATGGACCTCATATTAGTGGATCACAGAGTCACAGCTGAGCTGAGCCCCCTTAAGATTTTTTTTTTTTTCCTTCTTCTTCCCTTCCGGCCAGCGCCATGGCTCAACAGGCTAATCCTCTGCCTAGTGGCGCCGGCACACCGGGTTCTAGTCCCGGTCGGGGCGCCGGATTCTGTCCCGGTGCCCCTCTTCCAGGCCAGCTCTCTGCTATGGCCAGGGAGTGCAGTGGAGGATGGCCCAAGTGGTTGGGTCCTGCACCCCATGGGATACCAAGATAAGCACCTGGCTCCTGCCTTCGGAACAGCGAGGTGCGCCGGCCGCAGCGCGCCAGCCGCGGCGGCCATTGGAGGGTGAACCAATGGCAAAAGGAAGACCTTTCTCTCTGCCTCTCTCTCTCACTGTCCACTCTGCCTGTCAAAGAGAGAGAGAGAGAGAGAGAGAGAGAGAGAGAGAGAGAGAGAGGTCTTCCTTTTCTGTTGGTTTACCCGCCAAGGGCCGCTGCGGCTGTCGCGCTGCACCGATCCGAAGCCAGGAGCCAGGTGCTTCTCCTGGTCTCCCTTATGGGTGCAGGGCCCAAGGGAGGACTTGGGCCATCCTCCACTGCCTTCCCAGGCCACAGCAGAGAGCTGGACTGGAAGACTAGCAACCGGGACAGAATCTGGCACCCCAACCGGGACTAGAACCCGGTGTGCTGGCGCCGAAGGTGGAGGATTAGCCTAGTGAGCCACGCGCCAGCCCAAGATTATTATCATTATTATTATTTTTTTAAAGATTGCACTGTACTGGGGCCAATCCAGCTCTCTGCTATGGCCTGGGAAAGCAGTAGAAGATGGCCCAAGTCCTTGGGCCCCTGCACCCACGTGGGAGACTGGGAAGAAGCTCCTGGCTCCTGGCTTTGGAGCGGCGTAGCTCCAGCCATTGCAGCCATCTGGGCAGTGAACCAGGGGATGGAAGACTCTGCCTCTCTCTGCCTCTGCCTCTCTGTAACTCTGTGTTTTAAATAAATAAATAAATCTATCTTTCCTTCCTTTCTTTCAAATAAATAGATCTTACAAAATAAAAATTCCTGAAGTCAGGTACTCTGGAGAAGCTCTTAAAAAAAAAAAAAAAAAAAAACACAAAAAAAACACAAGGCCGGCGCCGCCACGGCTCACTAGGCTAATCCTCTGCCTTGCAGCGCCGGCACACCGGGTTCTAGTCCCTGTCGGGGCGCCGGATTCTTTTTTTTTTTTTTTAATTATTATTATTATTATTATTATTATTATTATTATTTTTGACAGGCAGAGTGGACAGTGAGAGAGAGACAGAGAGAAAGGTCTTCCTTTTTGCCGTTGGTTCACCCTCCAATGGCCGCCGCGGTAGCGCGCTGCGGCCGGCGCACCGCGCTGATCCGATGGCAGGAGCCAGGTGCTTCTCCTGGTCTCCCATGGGGTGCAGGGCCCAAGCACTTGGGCCATCCTCCACTGCACTCCCTGGCCACAGCAGAGAGCTGGCCTGGAAGAGGGGCAACCGGGACAGGATCGGTGCCCGAACCGGGACTAGAACCCGGTGTGCCGGCGCCGCAAGGCGGAGGATTAGCCTAGTGAGCCGCGGCGCCGGCCAGGGGCCATTTGGGACATCAGCATCTCATATCAGAGCATGGAGCCACACACACTGGCAGATGCTTAACCTACTATGCCCAGGGCCAGCCCATCCCCCTCCCCCCCTTTTCAGAGACTTAGTTAGCCAATTCTTTTTAAATTTAATTTATCCTTATGTATGTGGAAAAGGTATGGGGTAACTGGCTGAGGGTTGGGAGAGAAACAGAGGTCTTCCATCTGCTGGATGGGCTCTGGGTGGCCAGGGCAAATCCAGGAGGCAGGTGCCAGGAGTTTCATCTGTCCCACATCTCCCAGCTGGTTCAAGTAGTGGGTCAATCTTCCCGTGGCTTTCCAGGTGAATTAGCAAGGAGCTGGATTGGAAATGGAAGAGGAGGGACTGGAAATAGATCTCATATTAGCAGATCACGGAGTCACAGCTGAGCCGAGTCCCCTTGAGATTTTTTTTCTTTTTTTCTTTCTTTCTTTCTTTCTTTCTTTCTTTCTTTCTTTCTTTCTTTCTTTCTTTCTTTCTTTTTTTTTTTTTTTTTTTTAAGAAAGATTGCACTGGGGGCCGGCGCTGCTGCGGTGCAGCGGGTTAACGCCTTGGCCTGAAGCGCCAGCATCCCCTATGTGTGCCAGTTTTGAGTCCCGGCTGCTCCTCTTCCAATCCAGCTCTATGTTATGGCCCGGGAAAGCAGTGGAAGATGGCCCGAGTCCTTGAGCCCCTACACCCCCCCATGCAAGACCCAGAAGAAGCTCCTGGCTCCTGGCTTCAGATCTGCGCAGTTCCAGCCATTGCAGCCAATTGGGGAGTGAACCATCAGACAAAAGACCTCTCTCACTCTCTCTGCCTCTCCTCTCTCTGTGTAACTCTTTCAAATAAGTAAGTAAGTAAGTAAATAAATAAATAAATAAATAGATCTATTTTTTTTTTCAGAGTTTTTCATTTACTTGAAAGTCAGAGTCACACAGAGAGAGGAGAGGCAGAGAGAGGTCTTCCATCTGATGGCACTCCTATGTGATGCTGGTGCTTCAGGCCAGGGCATTAACCCGCTGCACTGCAGCGCCCGCCCCAAATAAATAAATCTTTTAACATTTTTTTTAAAAATAAAGATTGCGCTGTATTGGGGCCGATCCAGCTCTCTGCTATGGTGTGGGAAGGCAGCAGAAGATGGCCCAAGTCCTCCTCGGGCCCCTGCACCCATGTGGGTGACCTGGAAGAAGCTCCTGGCTCCTGGCTTTGGATCAGCATGGCTCCGGCCATTGCAGCCATCTGGAGGTGAACCAGGGGATGGAAGACTCTGTCTCTGTCTCTGTCTCTGCCTCTCTATAACTGTTTCCAATACATAACTAAAAAAAAAAAAAAAGCAATCTTCCTTCCTTCCTTCCTTCCTACCTAATAAATAGATC